>NW_024080665.1:5799317-5895591 GCF_003009895.1 Hyaena hyaena
ATCATTCCTTTCCTCATTTTGTTTTTATTTTTTGAGACCGTGCCAAGCGGGGGAGGGGCAGAGAGGGGGAAGAGGATCTGAAGTGGGCTCTGAGCTGACTGACAGCAAAGAGCCCCATGTGGGGCTTGAACTCACCAACTGCAAGATCATGACCTGAGCGGGATTGGGATACTCAACCAACTGAATCACCCAAGTGCCCCTATGTTATCATTCTTAAGACATCTATTCATTCAGAAAATAGATTTTTTAAATCCCCTTGTAGTCACTGTGCTTGGTGCAGATAAAGTTATAAGGAGATCTAAGAAGGGATTATACTTGACAAGGATTCGTTGTTGTACTGAGAAGCAATTTTATGGACCATGGTCAGCCAGGTGAGCAACATGGCGGAGTCCAGGAGCACAACACTGGGGAGAAGAGACCATTGGCCAGAGAGAAATGTTACACTGCCATAAGAGAGCTGCACTCTTTTACGTTAGTCCTGTCTTGGCCAATAAAACTGGAATTCCTGCTTATTCTTCCACTCCTTCAGGAAAACATCGTCTTTCCATTCCCTTATCAGGTGTTAGGTATGGACATACATATGGTCACATCACACATATGCATGCATGCACACATTCACGCACACACATGCACATCAGCTTCCCTCTCTTATCTGCTCCTTTCTCCTCTCTCCCTTCCTGTTTCCTCTGACTTCCTCTCTTCCTTCCTCCTTTCCTCTTCCATTTAGCTCAGTTCTTCCTGGCAGCTTTATTTTACATGAGTCGCACTCAGCTCAAAATACTTATGGATCTCAAAGGGTTCAGTAGCGATGTTTTAATAGTGGCATATGTTCAATAAGCTGAATGTTCAATGTCAGGTGTGTGCCCATGTGGATTACTGTTCATTTGTTTCATGGACTATTATAGAGACACACTTGAGTCGAACCTGGGGCTAATTGTCATCTCCTCAGACTGACTTTCCCTCAGCCTCTTTTCCTACCTTAGTTTTCTTTTCTGCACTTGCAAATAATAAAATGATTTCCCATTGTGCCTCTTTTCCATGACAGCCTAAATTCCATCACTATGGCCAGGGGCTCCGCCTTCACTGTTAGACGTCTGTTCAATAAATCTTTTATGGGGGCGCCTGGGTGGCTCAATCGGTTAAGCCTCCGACTTCAGCTCAGGTCACGATCTTGCAGTTTGTGGGTTTAAGCCCCATGTAGGGCTCTGTGCTGGCAGCTCAGAGCCTGGAGTCTATTTCTGATTCTGTGACTCCCTCTCTCTCTGACCCTCCCCTACTCATGCTGTCTCTCTCTTTCTCAGAAATAAATAAAACATTAAATTTTTTTTTAAAAAAATAAAACTTTAATGATTCAGTGGATACAGCATAGGCATTATGACTGTATAAATGAGTAATGTTTAATAACATGAAATTTCCCTTTATAGTAAGTAAAATGGTAGATTCAAAACTATGCTATACCATGATATCAATTGCAAAAAAAAAAAAAAAATACACAACAGAAGAAAAACTATGACCAGGAAGGAGTTATATTTATTGTGCTCATCCCTGGGTGGTGGGATTTTCTTTAGATGGATCTATAGGAGTCTGAATTTCCCCAATAACTTCCAATGACCATATATATTTTCTTTAAATGTCTCCTTTAAAACATAGTGGATGCTGCTGGCTCTGTGCAGAATCTTGTAGCTGGGGCAGACGGATGGGATGTGAAAATGACAGAGGGATCAGTGCGGTGGTTAGGGAAGTAATCCAGATCTGGTTGACTCACTGCCCTGACTGAGTTGACGATTCCTTTGATTGCCAGCGATATGTTTAAAGTGAATGTTCTGATGACAGAAGTGAAAATGAAGAAGTAGAGTCAACAGGCTCGAGATTGTTTTAAGGGTGTTAGGGCTGAAACATGAAAGGAAGTGAGGCTTTGGCAAAGCCCATGCTTGTTGGTGGTGCCAAACCCCAAATGATCCCAAACTGTTTCAAGATGTTGATAAAACCTCAAACAGAGGTTGCACACAGGCCGTTCATTCAGTCTTACTGTTCGCAGCCCTAGGACAGGCCCAGATAGGAGGTGACTCCTCTGAGTTGTCTGAGGGAGGCTCTGTGGAGAAGGGCATTTATCTGCACTGTCAGCCTTTTCTCTGCTGCCACTGGCAATGTGTCCTACCCGCAGATGCAGCTCTCTTTTTCTCTGAGTACATCTTCATTTAGAAAAGCATCTTAAACTCATCAAGTAGGGGTTTGAACAAGTGTTGCCTATTTATTCGACATTCATTCAATTCCATTTATGGAGTGCCTACTGAGTGCCAAGCCCCAGACCGTACACTTAGAGTACAAGCGCTCAAAAAAAACAGGCAAAAATTCCTGCCCTTATAAAGCCTACATTATAATCGCAGGCCGATAGTCTAGCGTGGAGCACTTGACAAGCCCCAGTCTTCTCTTACTACCTTTTGATAAAGTTTTGGACCAGTTTCATATTCACGATGAGATGGCAGCCTTAACCAAGGCTAACCCAGTTAGCACAAATTCCTGGGAGACTCCAAACAGCCTTAGAAAACGACCTTGGCTATGACCCTGACTGACTTGGTGCCTTGTTTCTAAGGGATTATCTCCTGAGGAATCTGGAGACTTGCTAACACCTAACCCTTTAGAGCCACAGAATGACTAGGAGACAAACAGTTACCAGACCAGCCACTCTGTTCGCTACTAATGATAGCTAAGACTGATGTGTCACTCATGTGTCACAAATGTGCCAAGCCATTTCTTCCACTGTCTCATTTAATATTCACAGTATATGTGGGTTTTCCATTTTCAGTATAGCCAACAAAATTCCTTCCAGTGCTACCTTTCTAGCTACCAGATAACACTGTAAACTGTGGACTAAATACAAAAACAGAAAGGAGAACGCTGATCTGTAGGCACTGGAAAGTGACAAACTGGCGGGCAGAGTCTATAGGGAAATTTTTTAAAAAAAATTGTTTAAAGGGATTAGCATGAGGTGTGTTTTTCATTTTCACAGCTTTGAACCCGAGGAGAGGCCAAAGTGATGTTATATAGAGTAAGCACACCTGTGATACAAACCCCACGATCTTTCCAGCCTGAAAAACAAAATATAGTCCTTCCCCTTATCCACATGGCCTATGTTCCAAGATCCCCAGGGGACAGTGAAACCATAGATGGTACTGAACCTTATACATACCATGCTTTTTTTCTGTACGTACCTATGATAAAGTTTAATTTATAAATTAGACATAGTAAGAGATTAACAATAACTAATAACACAATAGGTCAGTTATATATGAATAACTCTGGTGGTCTCCCTCTCTCAGAATGTCTTACTAGAGTATACTCATCTTTTTTGTGATGACATGAGATGAGAGAATGCCTACATAATGGATGAAGTGAGGTGAAGAATGTACGCATGGCGATTGGCATTAGGTTACTATTGACATTTGATGATATATCCAAAGGAGGATTATCTGCTTCTGACTGTAGTTGACCATGGGTCACTAAAACTGTGGAAAATGAAACTGGATAAGGGGAGAGCACCACAACAGAGTTCAGGGTAATCATAGCTACTAAAAAGTCAGAAAGAAACCTCAGAAAAGAGACGGAGACATACTCTGTTTATAAACTCCTGCATGTGTGGGACGTATCAAGAGTAGCTGTACCTAAAGCTTGAAGGACGCATGTCCACTGTAATTGTGCAGATATGTTGTGTGAAACTAACCAAGTGTAAGACTAAGCACGATGGTTAACTTACTGTGTGCAGTTACTTAATCAAACACTAATGCCTGTGAAGGCATTTTGTAGATAGAGTTAACATCTAGAAGACCTTGAACGCAAGTAAAGGAAACTACTCTTGATCATGTGGTGGGCCTCATCTAAACAGCTGAAGGCCTTAAGAGCAAAACTGAGGTTTCCTAGAGAAGAAAGTATTCTGCCTTAACATTGTACCTCTAGTCCTGTCTGAGTTTCTAGCCTCTAGCCTGTCCTTACAGGTTTCATCCTTGCCAGCCCCATAATTGCGTGATCCAGTTGTTTAAAATAAATCTTCTATATAATAATAATTTGTAATGGTTTTATTTCTCCGGAGAACACTGAGACACCAAGTTAACTGCCTGCTAAACCAGTTCCTTTATAGAACTGTGGCCAAATCTAGAGGCTTTACAAAACAATAATCACATGGACGAGGATAAAATCCAAAGTTACCTGATGTACCAGAACCAGGAAACTGTAACCCAGGTTCAAGAGGAAAGACAACCAACTGAGAATGACTCTAAGATTATCCAACTGTTGGAATTAGCGGATGAGGCTTTTAAAGCCATTATTATAACTATGCTCAGTGAAGTACAGGAAAATATGCTTATGGTGAATAAAAACATAAACAAATATTAATAAAGAAAGACACTACCAAAAAGAACCAAATGGAAATAATCAAGCTGAAAAATTAAATATATGAAGAAAAATACAATGGATGGGCTTAACAGCAAAAGGGAGATGACAGAGGAGAGTTTTTATTCAAAATGAAAGGAGAGAGGAAAATTATTGAAAAAAATGAAAGCAGACTCAAAGAAGCCATGGGGGAATAATAAAAGGTTTCCTCTGGATATCCGGAAGGAGGGGAAGAAGGAATGGGGCAGAAACATTTCTATTTACAGATATAATGGTTGATATGATGGCTAGTTTTATGTGTCCGCTTGACTGAGCTCAAGGATGCCCAGATAACTAGTAAAACATTATTTCTAGGTATTTTTGTGAGAGTCCCCCCAGAGGAGATTAGCATTTGAATAGGTTGAGGAAAAATAAAAAGGCCAACCCAACCTTCACCAACCCAATCTTCTGAGGACTTGAATAGAACAAAAAAGTGGAGGAAGGGAGAATTCGCTCTCTCTTCTTGTGCTGGGACATCCATCCTCTCCTGGTCTCAGCCATCAGTGCTCCTCAGACATCGAGCCTTCAGATTTGGACGAGGACTTACTCGGTCAGCCTCCAATTCCCAGGACTTGGAACCCACACTGAATTACACCACCAGCTTTTCTGGTTCTCCAGCTTACAAAGGGCGCCTTGTAGGATTATCAGCTTCCATAATCATGTGAGCCAATTCCTAGAGCAAATGTCCTCGTGTGTGTGTGTGTGTGTATACACACACACATATATATGTGTGTGTATATATATATATATATATATATATATATATATATTTATATTTATATGTTTCTCTGAAGAACCCTAGCTAATACAACTGAGATTTTCCAAACTTGGGAAAGACATCAATTTACAGATTCAAGAATGCAGAGGACTGCATGAAGAATAGATATAAAGAAAATTACAGCTAGGAACATCATAGTCAAATTGCTGAAAACCAGAGATGAGGAGAAATACGTAAAGCACCCAAAGGAAAATGACACATTGCATAAAGGGCAGAATCTTATGGACTACTCATTGGTGACTACAGAGTCCAGAAAGTGATGCAAATATTTTTGAAGGGCTAAAAGAAAAACAGAATAAGAGAAAAAAAACAAACCACTCAGAATAAGAATGTCCATTGATATTTTCTACCAAAAATAAAGCTGAAATAAAGATGCTGAGGAAAAAACACTAAGGGAATTTATTGTCAAAAGATCTATACTATGTGGGGTGCATGGGTAACTCAGTTGGTTGGGAGTCCAACATCAGCTCAGGTCATGATCTCACCGCTTGTGAGTTCAAACCCCACATTGGGATCAGAGCCTGGAGCCTGCTTCAGATTCTGTGTCTCCATCTTTCTGCTCCTCCTACCTCCCTCTCAAAAATAAATAAAGATTGGGGCGCCTGGGTGGCTTAGTCGGTTAAGCGTCCGACTTTCGCTTAGGTCATGATCTCGTGGTTTGTGGGTTCGAGCCCCGCGTCGGGCTCTGTGCTGACTGCCAGCTCAGAGCCTGGAGCCTGTTTCGGATTCTATGTCTCCCTCTCTCTCTGACCCTCCCCTGCTCACGCTGTCTCTCTCTCTCTCCTAGAAATAAATAAAACATTTAAAAAATAAAGCCAATTCAACATGGAAAAAAAAGTATTTAAAAAAAAATAAAGAAAAAAAAATAAATAAAGCTTAAATGTTTTTTAAAAAGACCTATATGAAATAGTAAAGGAGGTGCTTCAGGCTGAAGGGAAATTATACCCAATGGAAAGGTGAGTTTTGGGGAGAGGATAAAAAGTACTAGAAATTCTAAATATCTGGGTACATAAAATAGACTATATTTTTGTCTTAAATTATTTAAAGTATAAGGGACTCTTTAAAGCTAACATTACAACACTGTCTTACGGGGCTTATAACGTATGCAGTTGTAATAATATGGTAATAACTATAAATACAAAAGTAGTCGAGTGATAAATGGACCTTTGGGTTGTAAGATTTCTACATTTTATGACAAGTGTCGTAAGATTAACTCTTGAATTTCTCTTTTCAAGAGAATATACAACATATATTATTTTACATATACATATACTTATAGAGAATATACTATATATATACACACACGATATATATATATATATATATATATATAAAATCTTCTATTATTCAAGAGAATATACAATATATATTATAATCACTAGAGTGGTCACTTAAGGAATTGCAAAGACTCAAAATAAATAAATACATTTTTAAAATTGGAAAGAGATATAATTAAAACTTCAAGATATAAGATAAAATTGAATTCTAAAAAGTATAAAAAATACTCCAAAGTAGGTAGTAATGAAAGAAAGAAGCAGAAACAGAGGGGACAAACAGAAAACAAATAGTAAACTAGTAGACTTAAAACCCTTTCACTATATCAATAATTGTAATAAACGTGAAAGTGAGTAAACACTCCAATTAAAAATCGGAAATTGGCAGAATGGATTTGAAAAACACAAGAACCAACAATGTGTGCTCTCTAAAAGAAATGCATTTTAAATACAAAGACACAGATTGGTTGAAAGTAAATGGATGAAAAAAGATAAACCATGCAAAGAGTAAGTAGAAAGGCTGGGCTGCTTGATTTAGGAGCAAACAAACTGCACCTACTGCCAGTTATCGATATTGTTTATCAGCTTGCAATCCATCCTCCGTGGCCTGCTTTGTGGTACTGGAGGTGGACTCTGTAAACAGTTCACCTTTGCTGCCTCTGGTAAATTGTGTCAGTAGAGGGCGCTGCAGGGTCACTGCAGGAGGAAAGGGCTTCTTTTCCTGGTTGGTGTGCTTTTCTCCTTCCTTTCTCCTGGGGCAGGTGGTGTCCAACAGGGTGTGTGCAGGACTTGGAGTGGTACTCAGTCCTCACTGTGAGTGGCACCCTGGTGGGCAGCGTCTAAGCAAGCTTACACTGGCAGCACAGCTAGCATTCGGGTGACTCTTGCAGGTGCCTCGTGGGCATGGTCCCAGTGGAGTTTCTACCAGGTGTCTTCCCAGACAGCTCATTTGTTACCTCAGCAGGTGGCTGTCCAGTGAGCCTCAGTTATGCCTCAGTAGGTAATTTCCCTAGTGAAGTTCATCAGGGCCCTAGTGTGCTCTTTAGAGCATGCCAGCTCTGGTCTGTGGCATTCCAGTGAACTTCCTGGTCGTCCAGTGGGCCAAAGTCACACACTTTCCAACAGAGTCTAAATTTTACACTCTTCAAACTATGTTTTTCCTTGGGTGCTATCCCTCAGTCCCAGGAGGAGTGGTTACCCCCTATATATATATGCTATTCATGTGTTCCTTAGAGGCTGCTTTGTTGCTCAGTGGTTCATTCCTGTTACTAATTAATAATTCTTCTATCCAGTTTGTGCTGTTCACATTCTGTGAAATTTCTGGACCCTGACAGATACAGACTTTAAGACAAAAAGCTCTATCAGGGAAATATAAAGACCCTTTGTAATGATAAAAGGACACTCATAAAGAGGACATTTAAGATTGACATAATTAAAAGGAGAAATAGGTAATTCTAGGTGTAGCTGAAAACTTTAACATCTTTTCCTCAGCAATTAGGAAAAAAAGAAAGCAAAAGCATAAATGTTCTGAACACTATCAACCATCTTGACCTAATTGATATTTATAGAACACTAAACTCTACAACTAAAAAATACTCATTGTTTCCAAGTGCATGTATTCATTAAGATAGACCATGCTTTGGATCACAAATTAAGAAAAGAATAACTTAAAAGGGTTGATAAAGCCCAAGAGCATGTTCTCTGACCTCAAAGAATTACATTGAAATCCATAACAAAATGATGTTTAGAAATATCTCAAACACCTGATAATTAATCAACAGACTTGTAAATAATACATGGATCAAAGAAGAAATCATGAGGGAAATTAGAAAATATTTTGATCTGAATGTTAATAAAAATACAACCTATCAAAAATTTGGGGGTGGAACGAAATCAGTATTTAGAGGGAATTGTTTATTTAAATGTTTGCATTGAAAATAAAAAGGGGCACTTGGATGTCTTAGTCAGTTTAGTGTCCAACTCGATTTTGGCTCAGGTCATGATCTCACAGTTCGTGAGATCGAGCCCTGATTCGGGTTCCATGATGACAGCACAGGGCCTGCTTGGGATTCTCTCTCTATCTCTGTCCCTCCTCCCACTCACATGCTCAGACACACACACAAACTCTCTCAAAATAAATAAATAAATAACTTTAAAAATGAAGAAAGCCTAAAGATGATCTGTGATGTCTGGTTTCAGCTTAAGATGCAAAAAAAAAAAAAAAAAAAAAAAAAAAAAAAAAAAAANAAAAAAAAAAAAAAAAAAAAAAAAAAAAAAAAAAAAAAAAAAAAAAAAAAAAAAAAAAAAAAAAAAAAAAAAAAAAAAAAAAAAAAAAAGCAAAGTAGATGCAAAGTAACTAGAAAAAAGAAAAAGTAAATGTAGAAATCAGAATTGGTGAGCAATCAGGAAAATTAACAAAGTCAATTCTTTAAAATGCCTGAGAAATTTAATAAAACATTAGCTAGACTGATTGAGGAAAAGAGAACACAAATTACCAATACCAGGGAACGTAGTAAGGTAATCACTACAGATTCTAGAGACGTGGAAAAGATATTAAAAGAATAGTAAGGATAACTTTGTGCCACAAATTCAACAACTCAAGAATTAGACAAATCCCTAAAAAAATACAACTTAGCAAAATTTATTAAAAAAAAAATAGAACACCTGAATAATACATTGTGTTACCTAATTATAAATTAAATTTACTATCAAATTCTGATCAAAACCAACCAAACAAAAATCTCCACAATGGTAGGCCTAAGAAAGCTTTATTGGAAAATCCTATCAGGAATCAAATGGAAGAAATATTATCCTACCAGATATTAAAAGAGAAATTAAACTTTCTCTTCGTAGAGAAAAAAATCTACATTATTTCAGAAAAAGAGAGTAAGGAAAAAGTTTCCAACTTGTCTTATGAAACCAGCATAACCCAAACTTGACAAACATGACAGACATTAAAAAATGAGATAAGATCTCTCATGAACATAGATGCAAAACTACTTAACCAAAGATTAGGAAATTGAATCAGCAGTATAAAAATGGGTAAAGCATCATGATCAAGTAGGTTTTTCCCCCACCATGCAAAGGTGTCTTAACATTAAAATTTTTTTTTAATGCTTATTTATTTTTGAGAGAAACAGAGCGTGAGAGAGGGAGGGGCAGAGAGAGAGGGAGACAGAGAATCTGAAGCAGGCTCCAGGCTCTGAGCTGTCAGCACAGAGCCCAACGTGAGGCTTGGATCCACGGACCGCAAGATCATGGCCTAAGCTGAAGTCGGCTGGCCAACTGACTGAGCCACCCAGGCGCCCCAAACATTTAAAAATCAGTTTATGTTATTTGCCATATTACCACAAAATTTATGAGAAAAAAACACATGAACGCTTTAATAGATGCAGAAAAAGAAATTTACAAATTTCAAAACCCATTAATGATTTAAAAGAAAAACTCAGAAAACTAGCAATGATGGGAATTTCCATAACATGATGAAGGACTCCCACAGAAATCTCACCATATACATCATAACTAAAAGAGAAATGCTGGCAAGAAACAAGCAAAAAAAGAAAATTAGAATACAGCAGAACTGTGTCTATTTGCAGATAATGTAATCAATTACCTAGAAAAATCCAAAAAAACCTGGAATGTATACATTAGATCTAATGTATTTAGTGAGATAGTAGGCATAATGTCAATATGCATAAGTCACTTATAGTGTATATTCTAGCAGCAAATGTTTAAAAGGTATCCTTGATAATAGTGTTTATACAACATAAAATATTTTGAAATAAACTATGTGGAAAACGTGTTCACAGAAAACTACAAAACAATAGGGAAATGGTGGAAATTAAAGCAGATCTGAATATGGAGGGCTATGCCATGCTTGGTTTCTTAAGCAATCAACTCATCTTAAATTGATCTTTAGATTCAACACAATCCCTTTCAAAATCCCAGAAAAAAAAATTTTTTTTTTTTTAGTAGAAATTAGCAAGCTGATTCTAAAGTGTGTATGGCAACACAGCACATCCAAAGTGATCTGGAAAGAACAAAGTTGGAGGGCTAACAATACCTGGTTTCAAGATGTACTATAAGCCTACAGTATTCAAGATATGTGGACTTGACATAAAGATCAATAAATAGATTGATGGAACAGAACAGAGAGATAGGAATACTTTCATTTATACAGTCATTTTATTTTTCAACAAAGGCATCAGATCCTTCCGATAGGGAAAGGGATTTTTTTCTATTTATTTATTTATGTTTTTTATTTTAATTTCTTAGAAACATAATTTAGGGGCACCTGGGTATCTCAGTCAGTTAAGCATCTGACTTGGGCTCAGGTCATGATCTTGTGGTTTGTGAGTTCGAGCCCCTGCGTCAGGCTCTGTGCTGACAGCTCAGAGCCTGGAGCTTCCTTCAGATTCTTTGTCTCCTCCTCTCTCTGTCCTCCCATGCTTATGCTCTGTCTCCGTCTCTCAATAATAAATAAAGATGTTTAAAATATATGTATATAATTTGTCAAATTGGTTTCCATACAACACTCAGTGCTCATCCCAACAAGTGCCCTCCTCCATGCCCATCACCCACTTTCTATTTTCTTAATGTGATAAAATGACATTTATTATATTAGTCTTTTTAAAGTGACATTTCAGTGACAAAGAGTACCCTGATACTGTTGTGTATCCATTACACCGCCTATCTGCAGAATTCCTTCCATCTTGCAAAACTCAAACTCAACACCCTTTAAGCACTAATCCTCCTTTCCTTTCCTTCACAGCCTCTGCCAACTATCTTCTGTCTCCATGAATTTGATTACTCTAAGTACCTCAAGTACGTGGAATCAGACAGAGAGAGAGAGAGAATCACATTTGGCTTATCCATTGCATTGATGGATACCTGAATTGCTTCCACATTTTAACTACTGTGAACAATGTTGCTATGAGCATGGGTATACAAATACACCTTTGATACGGTGTTTTCAATTCTTTTGAGTATTTACCCAGGAGGGCAATTGCTGGATTATATGTAATTCTATCTTTAATCTTTTGAGACACAGTCATACCATTATACACAATGGTTGCACTCTTTTGCATTCCCACCAAGAGTGCACAGGGTTCCACCAACACTTGTTATTTTCCATTCCTTTGTAGGTACCCAGGAAGCATTTTTTTTTTAGTTGTCCCCATGGTTAAGATTTGACAGTAACATAGCAAAGGATACAGTGCTGGATTATAAGAGAAAAGACATGGGTGGGGTCTGGAGGAATCCACATGCCCTTTCCCTCATGCTCTCTCCCTCCTGTGAGAGAATATACACAGCATGCACTCCACCTCCAGCAACAAAAAAGGCAGCAAATGTGTGCAATGGTTTTGCCCAGGGAAGCCCATTAGAGACTCCATACCAAAGACGTTTTACCTGGGCTGGGCATATAGGCTTCAGAAAGGAAACATTGCAAACAAATGAGCTAGAATGACTAGGTCCCCGTAGAAAAAACAACCATTGTGACCCTCCATCCCAACCGATCAGCATACACAAAACTGACTCAAATGAATCTTTTAACTCCCCCTGAGTAGTCCTGCACGTGTCCACTGGTGGGGAGGAGGGGGCTGAGGATCAGAGCAGTGAGGTCACACTGCAATGTTCCACAAGTAAATGGTTAAGTCAGAGTTGGAGCCCAGATGTGACCATTTTCTTACACCTGTGCTGTTTATCGATCTTCGAGTTCCATCTTGAGATTCACCTAATCATCTTTTTCATCACTGGACCCGCAGGGCCCAGCAGCATCTGGCGCCCTGTAAATATTTGTCCAAGAGACAACGGCATGGCCTCTAGAACACCCTGCTGCTTATTTGAGCACATCCCTGATAACAATAGGCAGCACATGCCTAGCGGCCAACACGCTTCCCGGCCGCCTCCTCTGCAAGGAGCTGGGTTTGCAAGCCTCGTGCTTACCGACTGTAGCCAAATTATGAGAGAGAGGGAAAAGGACCATTAAAACCCTGCACACAGAACCAAGAGCAATTTTTACCTAGACAGCTAGCGACACATGTGTTTAAAATAAAATAAAAATATTTTCATTGAAAATCAACATCGTTTTTCCTCTGATTTCATTTAGAGACTAATTAAAATATTCAGTTTGCTTATCTTTACAATTAAGAGGGGCCATCAGTTTCCACCAAAGATGTATTGCAATTAGTGACGAGAGAAAGCCCAAAGGAGGATGGGACTGAAAGAAGAAATAGAGAAAAAGCACCAGAGTGGGGCTAAGGAGAGAGGAAGGCCAACGGAGAGAGAGTGAGGGTAAGAGAAGACTGTATGAATTAAACGATGCACAGAACGTGGCTCTGTTTCCCACTCCGTAGATGGCCAGGTCTGTGGCCTGGTGCGTTCTGCCTCCCCTGTGGGCTGGGATCCCCAATGCTCCTGGGGATGAGCTTAGGTTCTCAAGAATATGATATTCTGTCTCTAAAAATGTAGCCTCGGGGTAGAGAAAAGTCTTTGCCTATTTGTGTAGTGGAGCAAGTGACATCTCTCAAAATAATGCTGCCAAGCACTAAGGGAAACCCCAGAGGAAAAGAACAAAGGAAACAAGGGCACCAGAGCCACTGCAATATTCATACGACACAGATTTTCTAACTCGGCAAGAACGAAGCGTGGGCCCCACGCGCTGGCGCACACCTAGGGCTCCTGCCCGGCATCTTGCCTTCTCGGCACCAGGCCTGCCTCTTCACAGCAACCACCACCTTGATTCTTGCCGCCCAGGCTGCCTGCAAGTGTCCTTGTCACATCCCCCAGTTGAGGCCTCCGGAACCCTTTCTTTAGTTTCCTTAGATAAGTTTACCCAAGTTTCCTTTTATCTTTCTGCTGCGAGGAAAATGGCACTTCCATAGTCCTCAGCCACCTGGGTTGATGGACCTAAGGACACTATAGGCTCTTGTTCAGCCAGAAGCATTTTATGCTTTGACTGGGGCTCCTTCTCCATTTGCATCATTTGTCCCTCAAACCTGGATCTCCTGAGAGCTAGACAGAGTCCTATTAACAGTTGCATGTGGACATCAGGCATACATGGATTGTTCTGGGCTGGATGTGTGCTCACCCTAGGTACTGACTCCCAGAGAAATACTCCAACCCCAAACTGCTGTATTACAGCTTGTAAGAAAAATGACCATACAAACACTAACGTGGAGGAGGATGAGAAAGAACACGAGAGAAAACACTGCAGGGAGTGATCTTTATAGGTACTAGCGTGATTGTTCAGAGCTTCTGTCTCTTTGTGTTTATACAGGAGATGTGTGTCCTTTGAAACGTTAATTGCTTTCTTTCCTTAATTCTAGGAGGAACACTTGCTGAAATCTGAATGTGTATTACAAGGGATGCCAGCAAGAACTCTCTAGCTCTGGGGAAGATGAATAATTTGTGACACAGTTATTATTGCTCATATATGTATGAACTGGGCAGTGTGTAGAAGGTAGATCTGTTCAAATGGACATCTTGGATAGGATATTTACTTTGATGGCACTACCTTTTGAATTTAGATATATGATAATAGCTCAAAATATCCTCAGAACGGTTGTACTGTGGTGTCACACGATAGCAAACAGTTACAACAGGCAATGATCTGCACAGCCAAGGCACTGCAGTTAAAGGCTATGGAAATCACCAAAGATCTTCTAGGGATTCATAGAATTTTCACATCTAACAGAGGTGGATGCAGACAAGTCACATGCTGCAAGAAGACCTACCACTTAGGTGTCTGTGGTCCATCTGTCAGAAGCTAAGGTTGACTTTAAAAAAGAAATCTCTTGAGATAATTAGTTCAGTTAAGCAAAGAGAAAACTATGACTTTGACCACAAAGCTAATGTAGATCCAACTGCAGTCTTCTTCCATTTGTCTTGAAATCATTCAGTCATTTGCAAAAGTATTAAAAGGGATGCAATGTATAACTGCTGATGGCCAAAAGATTCCAAAGAATCCCAAGGTTAAGAAGACTTAGACTCAAATTTGGATCATGACACTTAAAATACGTGGTTTGTATATAAGTAGATAAATTAATGCTGTTGATTAAGGTTTTAAAAGTTAATTTTCACATAAATAAATGTGCACTACCTCTACACCATTAACTGTCCCCAAACAATATAATTGAATCAGTGGTCCATTTCACAGCTGAGTCTGTCTTAAGGTTAAGGAAATACATTTGCCAGTTCCACAACTACTTTAATCCTGGCCTGTGCAGGCTCTATCATCAAGTGCTTAACCCAAGTTGCCTACCATGGTGGGAACCATTCATGATGCAAGAGTAGTCATCAGGACCATCTAATTTCCA
This sequence comes from Hyaena hyaena, assembly GCF_003009895.1. Taxonomy (NCBI): domain Eukaryota; kingdom Metazoa; phylum Chordata; class Mammalia; order Carnivora; family Hyaenidae; genus Hyaena; species Hyaena hyaena. Next base: position 5,814,113 of record NW_024080665.1, read on the forward strand.
GAACGAAGGGAAATCTTACCAAGAGCCAAGTTTAGCTGTGAGATAAAAGATATATATTCCTGATACTGGTACACATTTTAAGGAGAGATACCAATGGTTGAAGATGTCTAAACTAAACAAATATAGTATCTGACAGCAACACCACTGCAGAACAAGAGAAAATAATTTAATTTTGACAACATTCATGTCACATAAATACAGCAATTTAAAACATTAGCCCAATGTGAATTATTGAGTGGCTATTGGAATATTTAACATTAAAGGTAAATGTCAGATGAGAAAAGATCTGTCTTTAATCCTCAGTAAACTTTAGCCTCAAAGTAAAACAAAGCATTCATCGACCGTGCTCCTTAGATGATGATGATGATCTTAATTTTAAGTCACACATGGAAAAGTTAGAATCTGCCAAACCACTCAAACACCATTTTGGGGAATAGCCAAAACACATCATCTAAAGGGGTGATCATTCTTATGATAGTACCACTTTCTATTTTTCTATTGTTTTACTTACAGAATATTTACAAAGCATTTTTGTTGAGATTGTGGACATGTCATTCTATCCAACTTGCCATAAAGGTAAAAATTGATTTCAAATGAAGTTAACATACTATTTCCTTGTTACATCAATAACTGTACTGAAACGTTGGATACTCTATCCTATATATTAGTGTTAGCAACGGAATTAAACAGTATTGTAGAGATATAAATAATTTCTTACAGGTGGGCTGAGGGACACACCAGAAATGCTCCTTGCAACTTATTTCAGATGACATTCGGAGATTTTGAGGCATGTGATATGTTTTTCAAATGTACTTGAAATTCTGACTTTGCTTTTGACGATGTTAAAAAAAAAATGGAAAGATTTGAGTATACCGATGTTTTCAACAATGTGCCGACAATCCAGAAGTGATTACATTGTATCGAAGGGAAAAATGAAATGGAATTGGCCTGGAACCAAAAGTAAAAATAGTAAGGCACTTCTGAGGCGTGGTAATGGGAATGTGGGAAGGGATGGAGCAATATGGAAACAAGTGGGTGGAAGGCATGTACTGACTTTACTTTCGGAACCAAAAATCAAAGTACAAGGTCTGAGCCTCCAAATATATCAGTGAGAGAAAGGATAAAAAATTATGGCTACCCCAGAAAATCCAAAAATAATTGCTCCAGGAGTACATAAAGAGGTAGTGAAACACTGACAAAGGTGCTAATAGAGGAGAGAAAACTACAAAAGGAAACCACTTATTATAAAGTGAATTATATTTTTCAAACCTATTTCTGTTTTCTTCAAATTATTACTAGTCGTACAGGCAAAATGTGGGGGGGGGGGGAAATGTGTTATGTTAATTGTGCCTTCTGAGTGCATTTATTATTCTCAATCTGCATTTACAGTACATCAAGAAGTATCTTGCGCTAAAAGCAAGGAACAACTTTGTCTCCAGAATGAACTCTTTTCTTTATAGAAATAAAAGACAAACTTCTTATCACCACCTCTAGGTACTATGCCTTCCAATAAACAAAACTCCAAATCAACCTCCCTCAAAAAATGAAGAAAGAAACAAAAGAACATAAAGCCACAACAATATCCCAGTCAATCATTCAAAAACTATAAAACATACTCTGAAAAAGAGACTGGAATGGGCAACATGTCTGGATGTGGGGGATAAGGTTAGGAATTCCCTGGGGCTTACACCAATGGTTTAACAAGGCATAAAGAAGTACAAAGCCATATGCTCTCACCTGAGCAAGGGTAAACAAGATTAGGTAAATAAGTATAGAGGAAGTGGGGCAGAAGCCTCGGTATAGAGAGGGAGGCGCAAAAGCCCCCAATACATAGGTATATGAAATAAACAAGATTAAGTTTCCTTAGGGGCGCCTGGGTGGCTCAGTTGGTTAAGATTAGATATTCAGGATGAGGCGCCTCTCAATTTAGTACCATAGCAGAAAGCTGTTTTCACAGGAAGGGAGGACCAATCTAGGTAAGCAGGTAAATAGGGCTATAGACTGCTGCACTGGGCTTGGGTGGAGCTGCCCAGAGTGGAGATGATTAACAAAAGAAAAGGTGCCTTGTAAACCCTGAGGTCATGTGTCCTACCTGTCTTATCCTGTAGGCTAGCTAAGGTAAACAGAGGTGATACCTCATATCTGCTATAAACAACCTTCCACCCAACTGCCTGGGGCTGGGATTTTGTTTTGTATTCACCCAAACCCCTATCCCCTTTCCCTCACATCCCCAAGTTAAATTTCACAGTTTATTGACTCTTTGTGCCCGTCCATCACCATATTTGTAAGCCTTCTGATCCTAAGAAAAATAGGGCAAATACCCCTTATTCGGGGCTCTTGTCTTTTCCTGGACATTAGCCATCTCTTGCTTTAATCCTGTGTCCTGCTTTCTTGCCAGACAAGAAATGACTCTAGACCCAGTCTACGACATCTGGGAATATATTCCATTCTTCCACAGGAATGCCACTTATGAAATCTTTTCAGGAAGTCTTGAAATATCTCATTTTAATGTCTCCCCTTTCATTGTTTTCCAATGTGGGGCAAACTATCTCATCATCAGCATTTCGACAACATTGAACAAAAGCAGGCATGGTAGCAATGCTTCATTAATGTACTTTAGACACACTTCCAATGCGAGTAAATGATCACATTTTGAAGAAAACAAAGAAGGAGTGCTTATTAATTTTTCAGATATATTTGTCATTTTGTAACAGGATGCCTTTGAACGTCAAAAAATCTCTATAGAGGATTTAAACTTTATATATGCATCACAAACGCTTGGTTAAGACACAACAAATCAGCAGTGCAATGCTGGCCAAAGGTGTATAGAGTACTATATACCCAGTTGATATACCTAACTACAAGCATGGGTAGAACTCTGCAAGCTATGCCAGGAGGTCAGAGAATCATGAATACAAAATGGCCCAAGACAAAGGAAAAAAGTACCATTCAACTCAAGCCTTTACCCCAATTTCGCTCATGACCAAAGGTTATCAATGGAAGATAAAGAACCATATAACTCACCAACATAACCAGTTATTTGGGGAGAAGGACCTGTGGAAAATCCAAGCTGTCTCAATCACAGATCTGTAAAGACAAAGAGGAAGACAGTGTTGTCACTCTTATGGAAGTAGAGATACTTGTGAGCAAGGGCCATAGTTGACTATGTTCTGACAGAACTGTATTACAAGGCAGGCTTGGGTGTGGGGTGGGGAGGAATGGGAGAAGGCCTATTTGAATTCTCTTGGTTTTACCTCTTCAGCTACAGCCCCATATGTCTCTTGTACAGCTATTCCTTCAGACCTGCATATTGAGGCCAGTTCCAGCCCTCAGCCAGAACTAGCAAAGTTTTTTTTTTAATGTTTTTTATTTATTTCTGAGAGAGAGAGACGGCGTGATCAGGGGAGGGTCAGAGAGAGAGGGAGACGCAGAATCTGAAGCAGCCTCCAGGCTCTGAGCTGGCAGTCAGCACAGAGCCCAACGCGGGGCTCGAACCCACGAACCGTGAGATCATGACCTGAGTGGAAGTCGGACGCTTAACGGACTGAGCCACCCAGGTGCCCCCAAACTAGCAAAGTTTTAATGAAAACCCTCTAATGTACCATTAGATACATTTTTGTTGGTCTTCCTAAAGTATAGATCTCATCATGTTATTTCTCTGCTTAAAATAGTTTCCGACTTTGAGGGTCAAGGCAAAACTCCTTACCAGGGTTAATAGTGTTCATCAGGAGCAGACTTCATCTGAACTTGCTGTCTCATAACTCATTTGCATCTCTAGAAAATTACTCACTCACCCTCACCAATAGGCCTTTCAGTATGGGGACCTCTCAGTCTTGAAAGACATGCCTTCCCATTTCCCATAAGACTTCTCACTGACCCCATTCATGCTCAGGACTCATTCAGCAATCATCTTCTCTGAAAAGCCCCTCTTGACCACTACGCCTGATTCAGGTGCATGTCCACCATGTTCTTACAGCACTTAACTTTTAAGTCTACCTTAGCATTAATAGCTTGGGCTGTGAAATTTTACCAAAGAATCTGGTCTTTATAGTTTTGTATTGTTATGTATATTATTTACTGTATACCTTGTAGACTTCCTGCCATATAGTAAGTGCTCAGTAAATGTCTGATGAATAACTATACAGACTGAATAAATTAGGATATGATAGAAGAATTCATATTAGAATATGATAGGATAATTTATTATTTATTAAGCATTTATATACTAGGCACTGAGTTAGATTCATTATAAATATTTGCTTTCCATTCTTCTTGCCTAGATTCTATCTTCATAGGGTGCAAATGGCTTGTCTTCATTTTTGAAATCTATTCGATTCTCAAGACCATTTATTATTCAGCCTTCTGGCTTGGGTTCCTGATACCTAGTTACCAAAAGTTAGTGTTTGCCAGATGAGCCCTGTCTTGGTGGACTTTCTTGAACTTTTCTCTTTATTCATGTGACCACAGAGATCTGCCAAAACTCTTATTAGTTTTGAATGGGGCTTTCAGCTCTTTTTTGTTATGATAAGAGCTTGGAAGCTATAAAAGGCCAATAAGCTATTTGGTTTAGTTAAGCCATTTGGTTTAGTTTAAGCAGCTGGCAAACTACAGCCCCTGGGCTAAATCCAGCCCTGTTTTGATAAAATTTTACGGGCACATTGCCTGTTTTGATAAAGTTTTATTGGCACACCGCCATCTGTATTTTGTTTACATATGGTTTACTGTGGTGCTACAACAGCAGAGTTGAGTGGTTGGAACAGAGACTGCATGACCTGCAAAGCCTGAAATATTTACTATCGGGCCATTTATATTAAAAGTTTGTCAACGCCTCAAATCTTATCTAAAGATGGCACTTCCCTTTATGACATTCTTGACAGATGGTTATTCAGTCCTTTCACTGAAGAATTTTTAAGTCCTGAAAAAGCTCATTTAATTATTTGCTGGAAGATCAAACACAGAAAGCTCTCTCTTGTGTTAAATTGAATCTATATGCTACAAAGCCATTGAATATGACAAGAAGTAATATCCACAATGTTAACTTTCTTTGGCCACTTGTATATTTGAATTATAGACCTGTTTTCCTACTTATTACTCTCCTAGACTTTTACATGTTTCTTTTAATGAGTGCACACTGCTTCTGTAAATGGAAAAATTAAAATAATAAACACTTTTACTTATATCTCCTAGATCTGTCCACTCATAGGAGTTCATTATGGAGGTGATATAAACTTTCCCATGAATTTCTCTGTAAAGGGAGACTGTAAATTCAATACAAGGGTGAAAAGAAAATGTGGTAGCCCAAATAAGAATATCAGAGGAAGCAGAGAGCTTATGAATTGTGTTGGAGGCTTTAGTGGGTTTGGAATAAGAAACTAATGAGGTTAAACAGGACATTGAAAATTACCTTGTGAAAAAAGAATCACATGACAATCTTGTCGTTGGACTTTTTGTCTTGATCTGCTTCTCTCAAAATTCTTAAGACCACCAAACCTCAGGGCTACACGGGACTTTAAAGGTCTTTGAACTTCCTGGTATAGTACTTAAGATTCTTCAACATTCCCTTGTCTGAAGAAGCATACTGCACATGTCCAATTGTCGAACACATATTTTTCAGAGACAGCATGTCTCACTCTTGAATTACACAAAATTCTATAATCTCTTATGTTAAGTTTGACCTTCCAGCACCTTCCATTCACTGCTCCTAATTCTTTCCCATGTGACCCTACAAACCATTTTACTCCCTTTCTTCATAGCAACTCCAGAGAGGTTTAAATCCCTGAATTTCTTCCTCTTCCACTTAAATATCCCCAGCACCCCCCCCCCCCCCCCAGTATTTATCATGTGACACTATTTTGGGTATCATGTGACACTATTTCGGGTTTCCTCAGTAGCCTTCTCTGAATAGACTCCACTTGGTTCCTGTTTCAAGTGTGGGTTGCCCCAAGTCAAGGTGGCACCATCACCTTCCCACTCTTATCTAAATCATGTTACCATATTATCTATAGAAAAGACCGTGAAATTACATGATCATTTTAATATTAGATATTTAGGATATAGTAGATATTTTTCTACATTTGTCCTATTATAAACAGTGACACCTTAAGATTGCTTCCCCTCATGTCTTCCTCATACTTAGTATTGTCTCAAAGATTTACTTTCCAGAAATTATTCCTTGTCAATCAATACTTTCTGATTGAAAATATGTAAGATAATATGGTACAAGCAAATTTTAAAGATCACTGAACCCAATCTCTCATTTTAAAATAAATGCACTTGACTAAGAACAAATAGCAACTTAACAAGGGAACTCATGTACCAAACTTCAAATTAAAAGATGTTTTTATTACTTCCCTCTTCTATTCCTACCCCCTCCTAAAACTACCATCTACATCCATTTAACAAGGCACATGATTCCAGGTGAGTAAAATGTGTACCTTACAATGAGACACAGCGATTAAAAAAATAATAATAATAATCAAGAAATTATACAGACCAACAAAATCCACCTTAGAGAATATATTTTGAAAATATTTCATTTTCAATAGTCTAGAATTCTATAGGAAACAACCAGAAGGGTATGCATTTTTAGAATACGAAGGTTTCTATATAGAGAATAGTGTTTAATGATTTACAGCTCATGGAATTGCTCATCGTTTTCAAGCTTTCCTATATAAGAAAGGCTCTTTCATTATAAACATGTATATATACACATAGCTTCTTGGATTATGTACAGGACTTGCCTTAAAAGCTTTAAAAAGACCTCCAAACACTACTGCCACTTCTAAAATCCTAGATACTGACTATGCTTATTCAGTGTTCACTTGGAGCCAGACAATTTCTACGTGCCAATCAGGCAGAGAATATCTTCCAGCACTATCTCTGATATGTTAACTTTGGAACTACTTTTCCTCATTTTTTTTCTGCATTTCTTACTCTCTTTTTTGTACCGGTATGAGGGTATAGTGAATAACACTTTTCCCTTGAGTTTTATGCCTCTTTAATAGATCTCCCCTTTCCATTGACTTCCAGCCCCCATGTTGGGCATGTAGGATGCAGTTATTTTTATTTATTTATATTTAAAAATTTTTTAAGTTTATTTATTTTTGAGAGAGAGAGAGAGAACACGAGCGTGAGTGGGGGAGGGTCAGAGAGAGAGAAAGAGACACAGAATCAGAAGCAGGCTCCAGGTTCCCAGCTGCCAGCACAGAGCCCAACACAGGGCTCAAACTCACGAGCCGTGAGATATGACCTCAGCTGAAGTCAGATGCTTAACCGACTGAGCCACCCAGGCGCCCTGTGGGATGCAGTTATAAACAAATAGATGTTGTCCTTGCCCTCATGGTTTTCACCATGCCAAGTCCCTTTCATAGTTGCTGCAAAAACACTCACTATGATCTTTAAATCTCTGATTCTGGCTTTAACATCCTCATTGTCCAAAGACTGCTGAGAAAATGGATAATTTAATGAGGGCAAAGTAGCAGAACTATTTCAGAATCTGGTCATTTTACAACTGTCCCTATTTAAGACTCCTACCTCTTTCCAGAGTAAACCCCTGGCAGCGATGCTGAATAAAGCCATTACCTTCCTGGCCAGTTGTTTGGACAAAGTGCTGCCATCTTGTTACTCTGAATTCTTTCCCAAGAAGTTTGGAAGCTGGATCAGGAGAATTAGGTGGTTGTTTTGTTTTGCTTTTTTTTTTTTTTTAGCTGGCTGAATTATAATGTGTACACTTGGGACCTGGAAATGGACGCTTGGGAGCTTTTTTCTTGTAGACCAGAGACCAAAAAAGCCAATCTTCAGAGGGAGAAGAATAAAATACCATACAGAGAGGGACAGAGATGAAAGATGGAGAGCATCCAGATAGCGTTCTCAGCTTCATCTGTATTCCTGACCTTGTGTTTTAGGAAACAATGTTTTTCTTGTGTAATAAATCCCACTTTTTTGCCTAAGCTACGTCAGGCTGATTTCTGTAACTTAAAATCAAGTGGCCTAACTAATATGTTGGGGGTGGGAAGGTAGAGAAGGCACCGCCTCAACAAATCCAAGTATAATGGTTCTATAGTAACTACAGCTACTGTAGGAGACATTGTTAGGCAGTAGTTATAAGATAAAGGGGAGTTATATGCCCACACTTGATGTAAGTTAAAAGGAAACATGAAAATGAGAGATAATAAAAATTCAGGGCCACCAGAATTTCAGAGTGAGCACAGTCTTCTTAATCTGAAAGAGAAAGAGCCTTGGAGATGTAAATTAAAAAAAAAAAGAGATGAATTTTAGGTATAATCGTTCAAGATATAGCATTAAATACTGCTCTTGCATTTAATGTAATGAGACTGTTTTAACACGAAGACCCAAATTTAAACATAAAAATCATCCCTGACTCATTAAAATGGTCATCTAGAAATAAAGAATGGTTATGCCTATAAAGCTATGTAAATCAATTCTGGAATGCTAGTTGTTCAGATCACATGGTACACAGCTACAGAGTACATTAGACAGATGCTGGCTGGCTTCACAATTACCAGCTCTGTGACATCAGGAAAGTCACTGAACCTTATATAGGCTTTAAGTTTTTGTTGGCAAAATAAGGTAATACATATGCAACTTCAAGTATTTCAAAGAGAATAAATGTGATAGTGTTGGCACCATATGGCCTGGTATAAAACCTGTCAGTATATGTTGGTTCTCTTTCTTTTTGGCTTTTGATGATGCATTTATGTTTTTGGTCAAACCAAAAGGCATTTGGGAGAAAGGTTAGCAAATATGGATAAGGTGAGAAATAGCGTTTAAAGGAAGGAGAGATTTTCTAATAAATATTTATTTAGCCCCTAATGTTTGCTGGATCCAGTGTCAAACTATCAGATAATGAGATATATTAACCTCTCTCATATTAATTTTACAAACATAAACTTTGATTTTCTTACTTACAATTGATATTCCAAATGAGAACACAGCTTTCAATAGAACACAACTATTACACAGAAACTGGGGCCAATGGATTCTTATCCCAATGCCACATGTCCTTAAATGGGCAAACATATGAGTAAACAAACAAGTTCTCCCCTAGCATGCAGTGTTATGATCAACTACTTTTCTAAAGGTCTAGAAGGACTAGAAGCTTTGGGCTTTTTGTTTTGTTTTGTTTTTAAATATAATTTATCATCAATTTGGCTAACATAGAGTGTATACAGTGTGCTCTTGGCTTTGGGAATAGATTGCCGTGATTCATCACTTACATACAACACCCAGTGCTCATCCCAAAAAATGCCTTCCTCAATGCCCGTCACCCATTTTATCACCACCACTCCTCCCCTCATCAACCCTCAGTTTGTTCTCTGTATTAAGAGTCTCTTATGGTTTGTCTCCCTCTCTGTAACTATTTTTTTTCTCTTCCCTTCCCTCATGTTCTTCTGTTAAGTTTCTCCAACTCCACATATGAGTGAAAATATATGACATCTGTCTGCCTCTGACTGACTTATTTCACTTAACGTAATACCTCCAAGTTCCATACACATTGCTGCAAATGGCAAGATTTCATTCTTTTTCATTGCCAGGTGGTTTTCCAGTGTGTGTGTATGTGTACATCTTCTTTATCCATTCATCAGTTGATGGACATTTGGGCTCTTTCCATTATTTGGCTATTGTTGATAGTGCTGCTATAAACATTGGGCTACATGTGCCCCTTTGAGTCAGCACTCCTGTATCCTTTGGATAAATTCCTAGTAGTGCTATTGCTGGGCCATAGGGTAATTCTATTTTTAATTTTTTGAATAACGACCATGCTGTTTTCCAGAGTGGCTGCACCAGTTTGCACTCCCACCAGCAGTGCAAAAGGGTTCCCCTTTCTCCATATTCTTGCCAACATGTGTTGTTTCCAGAATTATTAGTTGTAGCCACTCTGACCTGTGTGAGGTGGTATCCCAATGTGGTTTTAATTTGTATTTCTCCCTGATGTGAGCAATGTTGAGCATCTTTTCATGTGTTTGTTAGTCATCTGGCTGTCTTTGGAAAAGTGTCTATTTATGTCTTCTGCCCATTTCTTGACCCAAAGAACAAATAATCCAGGACTATAAGCTTTGTAAGGTAAGCCTGTTGATCTGTTTCTATCAGATTAAATTCCCAATTTGGAGCATATTGCTTGATATACAGTAGGTATGTGGGAAGGAAGGAAAAATAAGAGAATAAAACAGGGAAGGAAGAAAGGAAAGTAGAAAAATGGAAGAAAGGAAGGAAGGAAAGGAGGGAGGGAGGGAGGGAGGAAGGGGTTTCGGTCACATAATCTGTAAGGTTTTCTATCATGAACACTCGACAATTTTGTTGGTCTATTTCTAGAAGATGTATAATGGCAGAGGAGCCCTTAGACTTCTACCCTGATGCACCTACTGAGACAATGATACAGAGAGCCTAGTGCTTTTTATAACCCATCAGGAAAGAAACAGAACAATTTCCTCGGGTAGTTAAATTCACCTAGATGCCCTAGTTGTGAGTTGAAGAGGAGAGAACAAGGAATCTACTACAAATGTCCAGTTTTACTGATTGAAGTATATAGATACCATCCTAGAGTGGGAATAAACTCCTAGGAGGGAAAAGCCCCTGAGCAGCACATTGCTCAGGGCAAAGGCACTATCCATCTACCCTTGAGCCTGAAAAGTGGGTGAGCACACTTCTTGAGCAGACATAATTTGGGGGTGAATAAGAGAGAAAGATCAGTGATACAAATTCTAGAATGCAACTTTGCTGCTGAGTCTCTGGGAGACAGTATAGTTCACTGAATTACAGGCATTTGCCAGTGTGTACCAACTGGGAAGGCCAACTTATAGGAGAGTACTACATGTGAGGAATCACCAACCTGGCCTTGGAACTTAGGGAGAATTAAAATTAGAATTAAATGTTGGGAGGTAACATTTCAGATGAGAGAATGGATGGGTAGGAGTTGGCCAGCTGAAGAAAGGAAATTCCAAAGAGATGGCTCAATATATGCATATTTGGCTATTAGAGGGAAGGTAGCATATGAGGGGGGTGACAAGGAGTTCGGCACAGCTGTGGCCTGGGCAAAGAGGGGCTTTGTAAATCATGCTAAAGGGTGAGTACATTTTCCATAGAGAAGCAGAGATGATTGAGAGAAGCTGGGAGAGCAGGTAAAGGGTTGCTTCAAGCACTTCCAGGGAGAGATGACAATGGTGTGATCTACAGTGATGGCCGTGGGGGGAGAGAGAAATGGACAGATTAAGAGATAATTAGGAGGCAAAAATTTTAAGTCTATCTCTGTTTTATGGATGGTTGAGGTCACATCTTCTTTGTGGTTTGGATCCCTCATTACAGGACTGGGTAGAGCACCAGCGCTTAACACAAAGGTCATAATCATTATATTGGTGCTAACCTACTGTCATCACTTATGAATGTTGGGCAGGGTCTGGCCTTTAGCTATGGTGTGATATTATCCCACATGTAGCCTGGAGGACTTTTTTTTTTTTTAATTTTTAATTTTTTAGCTTGTCAACACCCAAGGTCAGGGACTCCATCTGCTTCTCTTCCATGAAGCTATGAAACCACAGCACAACTAATGCAACACGATAGAGCAAAGAGTGACCCCAATTTTCCCATTGTTTTGAAAGCCCTGAGGTCAGCACTTCTCAGAGCTCTCCCGGATCAAGCTATCACAGGGTCAGAGACCTCTGCACTTTGGCTCCACCTCTGCCACATGCATGCCGCAGTTAAATGTGCAATTTTAAGAGATGCAGAACTGAATTCAGAAAGTGGCTGCTGCAGCTGTGGGAATTTGATCCTGTGCCTTAGGAGTCTGTGGGTGTTAGATATGCATGACCTTCAATTCCAGTCTATCTAATCTAGGTGACCTTGCAGCCCCAGGGACATAGATTCCAGTTCTTGTCCCAGCTCCTTAAGGTATGAATATATACCTACATTATTTGTTTTGTTCATTTTCTATTCCCCCTTACTCTCAATAGAATACAAGTGGTATGTGAGGACGGGTTTTATCTATTTTATTACCGTATCCCCTGTGCTTAGAACAGTACATGGCACAGGTTAGCTGATCAATTAATGGTTGTTGACTAATCTAATTATATGAATGAGCTTGGGGGAAATTATTTGAGATCAGGCTTCAGTTTTATTCACATTTCAAATGGGATTAATCACATATATTTTATACCACTTTTGGGGCTCTTTTCAAGCTAAAATGAACAAAAGGCCCTAAATTTGATGCTAAGCAGCCATCTTTCATCTTTAGCTAGTTTATTATGTGTTTCTGTCTAACTATCCATCCATCCATCCACAAATCCATGTATCTATCCATCACTTTAATTTACCACCTACTATATGCCTTACAGAGTGCCTACCACTATTTCATACCAAAGACTGTGCTTACACACTACATTTACCATCTCTGATGTATATGTCAGTACTTTAGTGGGATTATCTCTATTTCCTTTTTGTAAATAGGAAAGCTGAGGCTCAGCAAGTTTATGAAGATAGAAAGTGGCAGAGCAGGGAGTCACATTCTAGGACTATCCAAATGGCTGTAGATTGCTGGCTCTTCCATTTCCTCTCTAGAGTGAAATAGGGACTAAAATGCTTACTTCCCAGGATACTATGCATGTGCCTGGCATATACACAGTAAAGTACTTACATAGCACCTCATCATTGCTGCTGTTACAGGTATTTCCAGAGGGCTCTCTGAATGGTGAGCCTCATGGAAAATCACATTTAGCCCTCCACCCCTTTTTTGGATTACCCTTATGTCATTCATTATATATGGTCATTTCAGCATCCACTCCTACTGATTGCTGGTGGATGGTGGCATCTAGGTGCCTGTCTCTGAGCTTCAGAGAGCCTTCCCAGCTCTGTTCAGTCTTCTCTCCTGAGTAAACTCTTATTCTTGAATTCAGACAGAACCCTCTCTGGGGAAGCTTCAGAAGTTTCTTTAGGGCCTCTCATCAGTCCCTTCCTTTTCAATTCCCTAAAATACCTTCTTTTGATGAGTCCTTTTAATAAGCAAAATACAATTTGATAGGAATAGCAAAAGTATTGGCCTATGTATTGTTTTATAGAAACAATATTAAATACTAAAATGAGTACAAATATTTCATTTCTCCCTAATAAATGTGGCATTTTAGGGTAGTTTTTTGAATGTCAGGGTCTTGTTGAGTTATTTAGAGGGGCCTTTTGACATAGGGAAAAGGCAAACAGGCCCAAGTTCAACCCCAGCCCCTGTTTTTAGGTTAGCGTACTGTGTGACTGTGCTCCGGCCATGCAGTAATGCATCCTTGGCATCTGACTTTCTGTTTGCTTCTGATCCTTCACTGCAAAAAGAGTACTACTTGAACATTTTTGTGGCTAATTCCATAACCCCATCATGGGGAAGTAGAGGCTGAGAAATAAGTTTCTGAATGCTTGTTACAAGCCAGGAAAAGGCAAAGGTACTTCACATGTAGTGCATATTATTCATTTCTTACAACTCTGCAAGGTGCGAGTTCCCATTTTGTAGATGAAAAACCTGATGCTTGGAGACATAATGTAATTTGTCCACATGACACAGGACTGGAGGTAGAAACTGAACTTGTGTCTCGGACTCCGAGGTTGCTACCCTTTCCGTGTCTACCTCCACACTTACCGTGGCCCGGTTTTACTTCTCTACCTTGCAGTGTTTGTGCATATGACTTTTAGAAGCCTTTGAAAGTGAAAATACTGTTTTGCTTTTCTCTATTTCTTTCTCTTATCCTCTAGGAGCTACTGCAATGAATGCGTAACACATGCTTCTTTTAAGACATATGTGAACATGCTTCGTCTTAATTATTAACTATTAACTCCATATGCCAGACATGGGAATCAGGCTTATTCATCTTATATCTTTTCTGTTGGTGTTTTTGTGGCCATCCATACTCAGAACTGTCTTATACATTTTGCCCTTGAAAAATGGAACTTTTTATTCTTTTAGTTATCAGAGCACAATAAAAATCCCCAAACTAATAATGCTTTTATTTTTTTCTTACTTGCCTTTTTTGAACTTCTATTACTTATATAAAAATGGCAAAGTGCCTTTTTTATTGCTTCAAATTACTTTTGCTAAAATACTTCTGTGCTGCCAAGTTTCAACCTGAAGCCAATGTTCATATCCAAGTCACAAAAAAGAATGAGGAATATGCTTTGGTTCTTTCCTCTTCCTCTCCTTTTTAGCACCTCAATGCAAACTTTAACTTGATGTTAAAACTGTACTTGTGTTAATATTTAGAAACATTGAAATAAAAGTATTTCTTTCTGATAATTACCTCTAGAAGGAGTTTGGCCCTGCCTCTATTTCTATGGATTCCAGTGAAAGCCAAAGAAAAAAATAAAGCAAGACTGTGCTATAATCATAAGGAACAAGAGGTCTATTAAGATGTATGACTCTGACAAGATCAGGGATACTGTTCATAGTACAATGCTTTGGCCACTCAATTCTTCCTCCTCAAAACAGAAATAATCCTCAGTAAGCAGAAATATGGATTGGAGACAAAATGGCAACCTCATGCAGATACTCGAGCTATCTATCTCAATAATGGATGGAATTTTTCCACATCAGAAACAAACAAAATCCTTATCTCATTAAGGATTATTCATTTTATTCTATGCTGGGAGGGTACATATATGTACAGTACCAATTTTTTGGAGTGTGCTACTCCTTCCAACTTTGGAAGGCAACAGAAAAACTCTGGTGGGCCCAAGGAAGGAAAATGCAACACCGAGTTGTGCCTCTATTCTAGGCTGCATATTGAAAGGATACTAGATGTCCTTATTATCTCCCTCCCCAGAAGTTCTTACCAAGATTGCCAGAATGGAATATGAGATAAAGCCTGGGGCTAACGCCTCGGGGCAAGGATGGGAGGGGGCAGGCAGGTATACCTTTAGGCATATACAAGAAGTGAGCAGGGTTGCAGAAGGTGGATAGAAAGGGATGTATCTTGGCCATCCTTTCTCTGGAGGATACCACTAACAACTTCATTTCATTGGCCCTTGCTTTCTTTATCTATAACAAAGACATAGGTATTGCTTTTTCAAGATAAGTAAATTGAAACCAATAGATGTGGAATTGCTTTGATAAGGCTATACTGATCTGATATCAAATGCTAGGGTTTCAATCCTAGCTCCATCACTTAATTAGTGTGACTTTGGACAAGTTACTTAACTTCTCTGACTTGGTTTCCCTGTCAAAGATTCTGGAATTGTGAGAATTATTTGCGCTAATAAACATAAAGCACTTAGAAGTCTGTTGAACCTACAGGAAATATGCAGCACCGTTAACTGTATTGTTGTTTAAGTCCAGGCTGGTTAAATAGCATATTCTAAGCTAGTAGTTTCCATGACTCAGGGATATTCAAGACTTACATGGGATAATAGAAAATTTTCTATCTATGCTTAGTAGAAATGTGAGTTCTGATTTTTTTTATTCTTTCAACAAACATTTATAGGAGTATCAACTAAACCAGTCTGAGTTAGATACTGAAGAGCTTTAGACATATGAGACATAGCCTCTGCCCACAAGGGATTCTGCATCTAAAGGGAGAGGCATATGGGCCGACTGGAATGATGATAGAGTAGAGATTCCTGGATATAGCAACACAGCAAAAAAGCATCTGACTCAACCTGCTCAGGGGCTAGAAAACTTTCAGAGAGGATGTAATGCTTGACTAGCGGCCTGAAGGATTCTCTGGGGAGATAGTATCCCAGGCAAGGGGAATTGTAGGTACAAAGGGCTAAAAGGGAGGAAAAGCATGGTGTGTGTATGTGTGGCAGGGGACAGGGGGAGAACAAAAGGCTGGGGGAGGAGAAAAAGATGGGGGAGGAGAAGTCAAAGAGATTCCCTGTGGTCACTCTAGCTACTAAAGTCCTTGACCTTCAACTCCATCCCCAGACAGTTCTGGTCTTTTTGAGAATCCCAGACTACCTAGGCCATAGGAAGGTGGAATGGGGGTGAGGGAAATAATGGTGCTCCTCTTATTTTGCTTCCCTCAACTTCCCTAAGACATACCCCTGTATCTTCATTTTTCGTCTCTTCCCATCCTACTCTCTGTGGTCCACAGTGAGCTTCATCCCATCTCTCATCCATTTACTGAACTTCCTGGCCCAGAGTCTTTGTATACACATTGTACTCTCCACTTACAACACTCCCCTCCCTCTCTGTCTACTCAGCTAGTTCATTTCTGCTCATCCTTCAGAAGTCTCTCAGATATTGCCACCTTTCAGGAGCAGGAATCCTTCCTCTATGCTTTTATAGACCCTTCCCTATCTAACCTAGCATTTGTCTTTAAGCTTTACTACTCTGTCGGCTCTTAGCATGTGTCCTGGCACATGGTAGGTGCTTTGTGAATACGTGTTCAGTGACTACATTAGAGGCACAAAGGACTGTCCATACAGGTATTCTCTACTACTTCCCCTTCCTTTTTATTTTTATTTTTTTTGATGTTTTATTTATTTCTAGGAGAGAGAGAGAGAGAGAGACAGCGTGAGCAGGGGAGGGTCAGAGAGAGAGGGAGTCACAGACTCTGAAACAGGCTCCAGGCTCTGAGCTGGCAGTCAGCACAGAGCCCGACGCGGGGCTCGAACCGACGAACCGCGAAACCATGACCCAAGCAAAAGTCGGACGCCCAACCGACTAAGCCACCCAGGCGCCCCTACTACTTCCCCTTCCTAACCAACCATATGCAATTGATCACCAGGCTTTATTATCTTAATGGCACTCCCTGGTCTCCACACTTTTATCTTGGCCTGAATTACTGTCTGAACCTTCTCATGTCTCCAAAGGGAGATATTGTTGGATCCTAATGAGTTAGAATCATTCTGTGGCTCCTTATTGCCCTGAACTAATATCCAACATCTTTGGTTAGCAGTCAAAGTCCTTCCCATTGTATTACTTAGAGCTCCAAGTCTGTCCTGTAAGACTGAGGACTCCAAGAGCTTGACCTAGATCTCCCAGTGTCCAACATCCATCAGAGCAACGGGAACACAGGTTTGTGTTCAGTAAATGTTTGTGTAAAGAATGAGCCAGTAATATAAATCTAGTGTAGAAAAATATTATTTTATGTATTTGGAAAACATATGGTAAAAAGGTCTTCAGCAGGGCACTTGGTTTTCAGGGAAATGTCTCAATAAGGAAACAGAGTTCAATTCAGCACAGCTGACTGCTTAATAATGCCATTCGAGGACATAAATAAAATTAACTTCTCTTGTCACATTTACTAACAGGGCTGCTGAGCAGACGCTCAGGGAGCCTGTCGTCCATGGTTGTAGAGAAATCTCCTGCAATGGAAACCACCCACCGCTAAACCCAAGGCATGTTGAACTCCTAAAGTTTATTCCTTCCTTGCTGACCAGCTGGCATTCTGTGACTTTTTCTTTGGGAGCGTGACATTTCTTTCCCTGTTCTCTTTTCTCTGTTCCTTTCTCTTGCACTGTGGCCTGTCCTCCAATTCTTTTGCAAAAGATATGGTCTTGGCAAATGACTTAAGTCTTCTGAAAATAGGTCTGTTCCTTTGAAAAGTATCTCCTTCCTTACTCTTCCTATGATGCGTTATTATCCCTGGGAGCAGCAAGGATAATACAGAAAGCTAACATTTGTCCATTACATACTCTATGCCAAGCACTGTGCTGAGTACTTCTGCTGAGTAACTTTAAAAAGATTCTCATTTAAAGAAATAACTACATGCCCCTTAATTCTTGGCATGATGCTTATCATAGAATCAATTCTCAATAAATATTAGTAATTATTATAACTTTTTCTTATTTAATCCTAACAATCATTTTTACTTTCATATTTTTTCTGTGCCTTAACTGATGACGAGTCTGAGGCTTTCAGAGATTAATGATATTTAAGAATGAATGTGGGATCCACACCCAAGAAGTCTGGCTATGTCCAGGCAACATAACGGTTATAAAATCACTCTTTGAGGGGTGCCTGGGTGGCTCAGCCAGCTAAGTATCTGACTCTTGATATTAGCTCAGGTCATGATCTCACAGTCATGAGATCGAGTCCTGCATTGAGTGTGGAACCTGCTTGGGATTCTCTTTCTCCTCTCTCTCTCTGCTCCCCTGCCTCTCTTCAATAAATAAACTTAAAAATGAAAATAAAACTATTCTGTGAGATGTAGGATTCTGCACAGATGTTAGCTGTTATCATCACATTCAAGAGGTGAAGTAGGTAAGAGGTCAATACCTGTAAAGAGGAAAGTGCTTTCATAAAATGGGGAAACAATCATCAAATGAGAAATTTTTGTCTTGGGTTGGAGGAATTGTGTGCATGTGTGTCTAGAAACATTTTTATTTATTTTTTAATGTTTATTTGTTTCTGAGAGAGAGACAGTGTAAGCAGGGGAGGGTCAAAGAGAGAGGGAGACACAGAATCTGAAAGAGGCTCCAGGCTCTGAGCTAGCTGCCAGCACAGAGCCAGAGGCGAGGCTCAAACCCATGAACCATGAGATCATGACCTGAGCTGAAGTCAGACGCTTAAATGAGTCACCCAGACACCTCTCTAGAAACATCTTTAAAAGATGTTCTAAGACCCCAAAAGCCTAACATCTTTGGAATAGAAGGTACTCAAAAGGGCTTCTGAACTAACGGACGTCTCCAGGGTTCAGGCTTTCTTTTGGGCTCAAGAGGCATCTCCAGAAAAAGGATGTGGGAGGAGGCAAGCAAGGACGGGTTTCTTCTCTGTAACCTCCACCAATCCTTCTGGGTCCCATGAAGCATGTGAAGCAGGGATTCTCTCCATTTTACAAATGCCCAAAGTGACGATCGAGAGACCATGACCCACCGGAAGCCTTCCCATTTACTGCTTTCGTGTTTCAGGCCAAAAGTTTTCTGACCTCCAGTACTATACCCTTTGTGGAATAAAGCACTTAAAACTTCCAACTCTCAAGAAGTCACATCAACTATGTCTAATATTTTCAGGATAATCAGAGCACTGAAGAGGTCCTCAGGAAATCCAGGTCTCAGCATCGTCTCTCCTAACTTTCTCCATGACCTCAGTCAGGCATCTCTGTGGCTCTGTTTTGTCATCTGTGAGCCAGATGATGGTGATTCCCAGCTTGAAAAGAACAGGGTTATACCAATGCTAAAACACTCTTTTAGACACATATTGTTGGACATTAACACTTTATAACTTACAAATAATAAAGTCCAAATAGGTGTCTTTTGGCTCAATGCAGTTACTGCTTCTCTTCCCTCTCTTTCTCCCTTTCCTTCTTTTTAAAGAAGCCATAGTCCCTTGTAGTCATTGCCCTTCCAAAAGGTGTTATGTTAAGGTGTTGATCCATCCAGCAATCTGACTTCAGAGGGCTATTGACTGCTGGTTGCCTGGTTAACTGCTGGCTTCTTAATAAGCATCACGTCCCTGCTCCTGGCTCTGTCCTGGAGCTGTGTGTGACTGAGCGGTGGGATGGGGACAGGCAGGCAGGGGTGTGATGGGGGGCAGCTGTGTCTGGCCTATTCCATTCACTCAGTACATTACTCAACTTGATAATCACCCTTGTAGAGCCCAGCACATGCTTTCCCTACCAGACTGAAGAGATACAAAAAAATCTTGAGCGATAGTCCAAAGCAGCCTTTGTCATTTGGTGTATCAAATCCAGTTGAGTCCCTCACCCCTGCAAAGCCAGACTGTGGTTTCCACATGTCATTTGGTGCTTCCTCTCTAGGTCTGGGTGCTACACTTCCACAGAGGCATTTCTATGCAGGAATGAAAACATATGCTCAGAGCCTCCTTTCTGACTTTTACCTCTGCTTTCCTGGGGGTAGAGGCAAACCCAGTCCTGAAGCTGGTCTCTGAGTGTTGCCTTGAAGTGTTTCTGAATCAAGTGAAGGAGCCTCAGTTGCATCGATAGAGGTAAATGGTCTGGAGGAGAGAGGTTGTAGTCCTGTGTCTGCTGCCTTGGTCAGGCCACACTAGGAATACGATGCACAGGCCTTAGCAGCACACCTCACACACAGGGAGACTGTAATCTTTGTATCTAAAAGACCATGCATTCCAGGGAATAGAACATGCATGTGCGTACTTAAAAAGACATACATATCTGGCTGATTTTCAGTTGTTTGCATGGTTTGGCTGCATCAGCTGTTCAGTTCAGCACCTTGCCTAAAGTGTAGCCACCCAACCTCCTTTTGTGGGGGACCTGGATCTCCCCATGACGCAGCACTCAAAATGTGAATGCCTGGACCATCAGCATAACCCTGCCTGGCCCCTAGGCCAGTGCCTGTTCTAACTGGTTTGAGTTTGTGTCATCTAATTTGCTATGGTTTTTAATACTGTCAGTCTTTAAATGAATTAAGTTCTTTATACACAAATACAGAAATGGTATTTAAGGAAGCATTGAATGAAAGCAGCAAACAGAAGCCCTGCAAAGAATGAGATCACCTGGGTTTTGGAGACCACTGATTTAGACTACTTTATTGTCTCTTAAATCTAATCTCTCTGTTTTTTGCTCTTTCCATAACCTTTGTTCAATCATCATCCTTTCTAACATGTTACAACCTTCTAGTTCATTCTCCTGCCTCCAGTCTTGTGACCATTAAGCATTCACCACATAAAAGCAAGAGACATATTTTTATAAATGCACCCTGACCTGAGACTTCTCTGCTTTCAGCCCTTCAAGGATCCCCCAAGTCAACAGAGTGTCCAGCAAAATACTGTGCTGCGTGGTCAGTCAAAAGATGTGCAGTGAGTCAGGTTTTCCTCGCTCGAATAATTTGGGGAACACCATGTGATACAGATTTAATTTTTTAATTTTTATTTTTTATAGCAGTGTCCTGAATGAGCTATGAAAAATGGAAATCTTATGAGAGGACACAACGTGTGTGCCATTTCCCAAACTTTTTGGAGAGCAGACATCTTTTCCAGGACATTACTACCATCACTCAAAATGTGTCACTGAACACCAGTTTGGGAACCACTGGTCTTCAGAATAAAGCCCTAACACCTCAGTGGGACTGTCAATGCCCTTCACCATTTGCTCCCTAAATACCAGTCCAGTCTCATTCTTTAGTATACTCTCTTCTTGAGGACCCCGCGTCCACCTATCTCTTTAATCCAGTGGTTCCCAAAGGGATACAGGGATCTCAGTAGATCTCCAAGACCCTTTCAAGGTGTCTGTGAGGTCAGACCTATTATTTCTTAATAATACTAGTATGTTACTTGCCCTTTCTACTTGTATTGTCTCATGAACATACACATGAACTTTCTAGAGGCTATGTGACAAATAATTTTTGCAAGAGATTCAGTGCAGTAGCATATATGATAATCCAGCTTTTTTATTCAGCCACATTAAAGAGATTGGAAAAATGTAATACAACTTACTTTTGTTTTGGAAAATATACTTATCACAAATTATTTATGTTAATATAATCTGGATTTATTATTAATTTAAATGATTAATAAATATGTTTAAATCTTCTATTTTAGTTTCTTGTATAGCAAGTATTGCCAGATAAAACCCACATAAACAAAAGCTCTTTAGAGTTCAGAGTATAATGCAGTCTTTCTTTTTTAACTTTGTTGAGGAATAATTGGCAAACGTAATTGCATATATTTAACATGTACAACATGATAATTTGGTAAACATATACACTGTAGAATGATTACCAAAATCAAGGTAACTGACACCTGAATCACCTCATGTAAGTCCTTTGTGTATGTGTATGTGGTGAGAATGTTTTAGATCTATTTTCATCAACATGCGAGTTACAGTATGTATTATTACTATAGTCACCATGCTGTCCATCCGATCCTCAGAACCTATTCTTTTACAACTGAAAATGTATACCCTTTGATCTTCTGTGCTATCTCCATTTCCCCTCAGGTCTAAATCAAACAATGGTAAACACCATTCTATTCCCTGTTTCTATGAAATGGGTGCTTTTTCGTCTTTGGAGTCCACATTTAAGAGACATCATACAGTATTTGTCTTTCACTTCCTGGCTTATTTTACTCAGCATAATGCCCTGCATATCCATCCTGATTGTTCAAATGGCATGGTCTCCTTTTTGATGCCTGAATACTACTCCCCGGTATGCAAGTACCACATTTTCTTCATTTACCGGTTGAAGGACATTTTGACTGTTTCCATATCTTGGCTATTGTGAAAAGTGCTGAGTAGTGCTGGAGTGCACATGGGTATGGAGGTATCTATTTGAGATCCTGATTTCAATTCCTTTGGATATATACCCAGAAGTGTGATTTATGATCCATCAATCATGGATCATATGGTAAATTTCTAATTTTTTAAGGAAGTGCCATTCTGTTTTTCATAAGGGCTGTACCATTTTACATTCTTACTGACAGTACCCAGGGCTTTCCTGTTTTGATATTAGCCATCCTAACAGGTATTAGGTGATATCTTATTGTAGTTTTGATTTGCACTCCCCTGATGACTTGTTATGTTAAGTACCTTTTCATATAACTATTGGTCATTTGTATTTTTTAATTGGGAAATATATTTTAATTGCCCATTTTTTAATTTAATTGTTTGCCCATTTTTTAACTGAATCAATCTCTCTGGCTCACTACTTTATTACTGACTCCACAGACTTCCTCAAGGAGATGTGTAGCTCTCATTTTAGAAGCCCTATGCCAGGAAGCAAAAGACTCTGATTTTCAGACCCATTCTTACTAATTCCTAGCTATCACCTTGGTAACAATGATGTTGATAACAAGTGCTTCCTTTTACTTAAGACCTACTATGTGCAAGGAACTTTCTATAAATTATTTATAATACTTACAATAACCCAGTGGTTTTCAAATTTTGTTTGTAGACAATTCTATATACAAGTTATGTAGACAATTTTGCCATGCAAAGGATTTTTGTCATTTTCTGCATATATTTATTTTTATGACTTGGTATGCAGTGGTGCTATTAACATCCATTTTGTAGAGGCCAGGGATGCTGCCAAACATTCTACAATGGCTAGCCATCAAAATGTGGAATTATTTGCCCCCAAATGTCTACAAGCCAAGGTTGACAAACCCTGCAATAATCTGTAAATAGGTGCTGCCCCCATCTTCCAGAGAAGAACCTAGTATCTCACAGAGGTTTAGAGACTTGCCCCAGGGGCACAGCTAGTAAGCTGCAAACTGAGATCTAAATTTGGATTAGTCCTGGCTCTGAAGTCCAGGCTTTGTAGACATGTGGTAGACATTTGTGGACTACTACACCCTGCTTCTCTCTTAGTATCTAAATTCCTATGCTACACATGAAGAATTCAGGCTGGAATCTTGAGAGTCAGGGCTGAACACAGGAGTGAACTGGAGCCCTTTGTAGGACAGAAAGACAGAGTCCAAGCTCAGGGTCAAATCAGATTAAATGAACTGCTCTATTGAAGTCAATCCAAGTCGGTGGTTCCTGGGCATAAACCAGAGTCTCCAGAATAGAACACAAGGGTTTGCGGTAGACCGTAAGAGACCCCACAGAATGAGTCTACGTGTCCCTAAAAGTAGAACCTCAGGAATTTTGGATAGTATGTACGAAGCTTTGCACCATAAGGGGAGGGAATTTTGTACAAGAGTACAAGGCAGATGGAATCTAGAACAAGTCCCTTGCCATCTCTAAAAGTCAGTTTTATTTTCTGGGCAACTAGGAAAACTTTCCTACCTACAGTGTAAGGCCCTAAAAGAGGGTATGGGTTTGAAAGAGAGCTGTAAATGACTGCTATGCTTTAAATCACATGTATTCTGTGTTATATGGAAACCAACTTCACAATAAACTATTAAAAAAATAAAACAAATCACATGTATTCTAATTGTGTTACTCACATGTTCTTGTCCTCTCCTCCCCCAATTATACCACATTCTCAGGTTGCTGCTAGTCCTATGCATATGCAGTTAAAATAACCTGAATTTGTTCATTTTCCTGATATACTGTCCCCAGTGGTTGGCCGTTTGGCCATTACTCCCCATCATCATCTTTGTTCCAGACTACCTTTATTTTGTTAATATTATTTGTCAATAAATCATTGCCTGCTCCTGTGTTTGAGTGCCCAGAGAACACTGTATTTGGGTTCATCTTGAAAATCCAAATAATGTAAGTAGAAAGCATAAATAATAGATTAGCTACTTATTCCCCAGGGGTCCTGGCAGGCCTGTTCACAAATGTAGTTTCTCTCAGTCTCTGTCCAGTTCAGTTTTAAGGTTTGTGGGAATAGTGTTGAGATCTGAATAAGAAAACATCAGTGGGGTAGATTCTTTTTCCTATCAATGATCTTCAAGATCATGGATGCGGAAGGGGAAATGTGGGGAAAAATGTAATCAGAAAATGGATAGAATTTGGCAAACAACAGAATTCTAGCTTTTTCTCCAAGTTTTAGGATGGTAGGAGGGAGAACAGATGATAACCCTTGTAAAGTTGCCATTTATACTTCCAAATAATAATAATAATAAAAATCTCCATTAAAAAAGGAACAATTATCCTGCTGTGAATTTAACAAATCTTAGCCTCAGGCCTATTTCTCTGTATTAATTTGCTTTATTTTTTTCCCCTCTCATACTTTTTCATGCAAAAGCAAAGCAATCGATGAAAGCACTTAACACAATCCTTCTCTCCACTCGAAGTGAAAGTTAACACATGTGTTCTTATTCCCTAAGTTTGCAGAGAAAGCTTAAAATCTACCATCTATAACCATACATATATATGTAATAATCTACTGCTGTGCCCCCGCTATCTTCTCATCTCAAACTATCTTCCCTGTAATTATCAAGGTGGATTTCTTAATACATGTTATACTCCCCAGCAGAAAAGCCCTCAACTGTTCTCTACAGTCCCCTGTTAAAAGATAAAGTGTAAACACCTCATCTAGCATTCAAGACCATCAAATTCAAGTCTGGCTAAAGTGGAGTAACTGGGACCAGATATAATCTCCTGTCCCAAATAACTTTTTAAAAAGGATAAAATAGGAAAAAAAAAAGTTTTCAGACATTGGCCATTAGGCAGTGCAATAGAGTCATACCTGACAGAAGAGAAACAAATACAGTAAGCCCTTGGATTGCCCCAGTTTACTATTTGGAGGGAGTTTCCATGGCATGAGGGTTTGGAGGGTTTGGAGGGATGACTGAGGACACCTTGAGTCAATAAGATGGAGAGTTTATAGGGCAGAGTGTCAGGAAAATGGCTACTCAGAGAGAGAGATTTACAGCGGGCCTCAGATCTTTATGTGGTACTGATCAGAACATGCATGTGAGGAGACTATCCAAGTACAGAGGAACCATTACCTCAAAGAATCATCAGAAACAATCACCAAAGCTCACTCAGGTCTGGAAAGAATTCTTGCTCCCATCGACCAGAGTATAAATTCCTCATCATCAGTAGGGCAGCAGGCAGAGTAGTGAGAAAGGCCTTGCCTTGGTGGTGAGGTGACATTAGCACTAGATTGAAGCTTTTTCTGGTTCTGCTTGTTAGGTAAACTTAGAAAGGATTAAATTGTTCCCGAATAATATAACCACATCCAGAAGAAAGTTCAAGAATGTCTATAGGAATACAAAATATCAAGGACCTAACAAAATAAAATTCACAACAACTACTGGCATTAATAAAAAAAAGTAACATACATGTAAAGAAGTGGGAAAATAAGACTTATAATGAGAGAAAAATAAATCAGTTGAAACTAACACACATGGTAGAAATTACAAAGATGAGATACATGATAGAAATAGCAGATATGAAGTTGAAATTGTTATCCTAATATAGTTACTATATTCTGTATGTTCAAAAATGTAGAAGCAAGCAAGAAAATGTTAAGGAGAGACATGGGAGATATAAAAATCTAATTTTTAGGGATGAAGAAAACAATGTTTCAAACATACACACACACACACACACACACACACACACACTAGATTAGAATAACAGAAAAATAGGCAGTGTAGAAGAAAAAAATAGTAAATTTGAAAACATAGTAATAGGAACTATTTCAAGTGAAGCACAAAGAGAAACACTAAAAAAATAACATGAACAAATCATCAGTGACCTATAGAACAATTTATCAGGGACAAACATATATATAATTGGAGTCCTTGAAAGGGAGAAGGACAGAAAAATATTAAAAAAAATAATGTCCAACATGTTCCCAACATTAATGAAAACTATAGATCACAGATAGAAAAGCTCAATGTCCCTCAAACCAATTAAGTTGAAAAAGAAAAACTACACCAAGTTATTCTTAACCATTGTGGTAAAAACCAAAGATAAAGAGATATTCTTAAAAGGATTTGTTGGTGTGAGGACCACTGCATACAGATGAACACTGGACCAAATGATCACAGCAGAGCAGAACACTTTGAAATACTAAACAAACAAGCAAACCCAATCTGTGAACTTGGAATTCTAATACTCTGAAAATATCTTTGTAAAATGATACAATGATAAAAATTTTACAATATTTACAAAAGGTAAATATTGTGTGCCCCATTCTCCCACAGATACATGAACTGCAAGAAATATTAAAGGAAGTCTTGCAGAGAAAAGGAAAACAGCATTCAAAGGAATTGTTTATCTATACAAACGTAGCACTAGAAAAGGTTCTCTGGTCTTTTACTTTTTCTTAACTTTTAAAATCATTTTAAAATATAATTTAAAGCATAAAATTGAGGAAATACTAAGTAAAAAATATATAAGGTAATATATATTATGTTAGGTAAAATGTTGTTCCCTAATAAAAGATTATGATTATTATAGTTTTTAGTATGCCTTGAAATCTGGAATTGTGATACATCCACTGTTTTGTTTTGTTTTGCTTTGTTTTTGTTTTTTTCCTCCAAGATTGCTTCGGCTATTCAGGGTCTTTGTGGTTCTACGCAAATTTTTAGGATTATTTGTTCTAGTTCTGTGAAAAATGTTGTTGGTGTTTTGGTAGGGATTACATTAGACCTGTAGATTGCTTTAGATCGTAAGGATATTTAGCAATATTCTCCTAATCCATGAGCATGAACTATCTTTCCATTTGTGTCATCTTCAATTTCTTTCATCAGTGTTTCACGGTTTTCAGAATATAGGTCTTTTGACTTATTTGGTTAAGTTTGTCCCTAGGTATTTTATGCCTTTCAATGCATTATAAATGTGGTTGTTTTCTTAATTTCTCTTTATGCTATTATTATTAGTGTATAGAAATGCAACAGATTTCTGAATATTGATTTTATATCCTGTGACTTTACTGAATTATTATATCAATTCTAGTAGTGGAGTCTTAAGGGTTTTCTCTATATAATATCATGTCATCTGCAAATAGTGAAAATTTTACTTCTTCCCTACCAATTTGGATGCCTTTCATTACTTTTTCTTGTCTGATCACTATGAGTAGTACTATGCTGAATAAAAGTAGTGAGAGTGGACACCTTAGTCTTGTTCCTGTTCTTAGAGGGAAAAGCTCTGTTTCCTCACTGAGTATGATGTTAACCATGGATTATTGATATATGGCCTTTATTATGTTGAGGTATGTTCCCACTATACCTGCTTTGAGTTTTTAGCATAAATTGATATTGTATTTTGTTAAATGCTTTTTCTGTATCTATTGAAATGACTATGCTTTTTAAAATCCTTTCTCTTGTTAATGTGATACATCACACTGATTAATTTGCCAATATTGAACCACTCTTGGATCCCTGGAATAAATCCCACTTGACTGTGGTGAATGATTTTTTTAACATATTGAAAATACAGTGTTAATATTTTGTTGATAATTTTTGCATCCATGTTCATCAGACATTTTCATCTGTAGTTTTCTATTATGGCCTTTTCTTTCCATTCATAGAACAACCTTTAGCATTTCTTGTAAGATTGGTTTAGTGGTAATAAACTCCTTTAGCTTTTTTTTTTTTTTTTTTTTTTTGGTCTTAGAAACTATTTCTCCATCTATTGTAAATGATAGTCTTGCTGTATAAAGTATTCTTGGTTGCACGTTTTTGGTTTTTGTGGTGGTGATGGTGGTTGTTTTTGTTTTTCCTTTCAACACTGTAAATATACCAAGCCACTCTCTTTTGGCCTGAAAACCTTCTGCTGAAAAAATCAGCTCATAGCTTTATAGAGTTTCCCCTGTATGGATTTTTCTTTTGCTGCTTTTCAAATTTCTCTCTGTATCACTATTTTTTGCCATTTTAATTACTATGTGTCTTTGTGTGGACCTTTGGGGTGATTTATTGGGGACTTTCTCTGACTTCTGGATCTGGATGTCTGTTTCTTTCCCTAGATTAGGGAAGTTTTCAGCTATTTTTTTTTTCAAACAACTTTTCTGCCATGGTTTTTCCTTCTATCCTTCTGAGATCCCTATTATGTGAATGTTATTATACTTGATGACGGTTCTGAGTTCCCTTGACTTATCTTGACTTATTTTTTATTATTTGTTTTTCTTCTGCTGTTCAGCTTGGTTGCTTTCTATTACTCTGTCTAGCAGCTATTGATCTACCCTTCTGCTTCTTCTAGTCTACTACTTATTTCCTCTAGCGTATTTTAAATTTCAGTTATTGAGATCTCCATCTTGGTTTTTGTTGTTGTTGTTGTTGTTAATTTTCTATCTCTTTGTTGGATATCTCACTGAGAACTTCCACTCTTTTCTCCAGTCTGGAGACTGTCTTTATGACCATTACTTTGACTTCTTTGTCAGGCATATTGCTTATCTTTATTTAATTTAGCTCTCTGAAGTGATTCTGTCCCGTTCTTTCATGTGTATTAAGAAAGCCAGCTATGTCTCCTGATCTTCAAAGCAGTGGCCTTATGAAGAAGAGGTCCTATGGTGCCCTGTGGTTCGGCGTCCCCTCTTCAGAACCAGGTGCTTAAGGGACATTTCCTGTATGTTGTGTGCATCCTACTATTGTGGTTAATCTGCGTTTGCTTTCAGTTCAGTTGGCTGTAATGGCCTCCTCTGCCTATTTTGGGTAGGATTTGATTGCATGCTGTTAAGGGGCCAGTCTGAGGTTACTTTGAGCTTGTAATTGGCTCAGACCACATGCCTGCCTTCAGTCTGTATGCTGGGACTGTAGTCACACTGAACTGCAGGGCACTCTCTCTGTGTTGTTCCCAATGAGAGGCTTTCATTGGTGGACATGGCCTGCAGCCATACTGGATATCTTCCCTCCATCTGCTGGGGTCGCAGTGACCCTAAACTATAGGGTTCTTTGTGCGAGCCCTTGTGAAGTTTCTGTTGGTGGGCAAAGCTAGCACTCAAATTAGATACCTGCTTCCAGCCCACTGCTGGGGCTGCAGTCAAACGGGTGTGTGTCGTTATCTTCCCCTCTTCCCAGGGCAAGAGTTACTTTGGAGTAGTATTGGTCACTGTCAGGGCTGCTTGCAGGAGGAGACACATCAGGTGCTGCTTTAGAGAGACTCCTTCAGAGGGAGATGAGTTGGATGGGGTGGATCCGCAGGAGACTGCGGGGTACAAGGTGTTAGCAAGCTAGGTGGTGAGTGTTGGTTCCTGCAAGCCTCAGGTATCTAGGCTGAGTCGGATGTGGGTGAGAAAAATGACGCACACTTGCTATTTTGTTTTTAAACTCCCAAAGATCTCTGCCCTTTCAGCACATGTTCTAGATTAGTAAACACATCTTCCCATATATCCCGGACATATTTAAAACTGCTGCTCCTCTGCTTTATCTCCCTGGGATTGTATGTCACTGTGTCTCTTCAAGGGTGGGGACAGTTTCCTATAGCTCTCCAGCTCTCCCTGAGCCAAGCCCACTGATTTTTAAAGTTCTCGGCATTAAGTCCCGCCGATTATAAAAACTCACAAAATTAAGCCCCTCTGGTTTTTAAAACCAAATCTTACAGGGACTCATCTTCCCAGTGCAGGTTCCCCATGTCTGGGGTCCTTGGTTGGCTGTGGGGTCTGTTCCTCTGACTTCTCTATTGCTGTGGTGTCCCTCCATTTGTGGTTAGTCTCACAATTGGAGCTCTGCCCTTCCTACCATGTTCCCACATGGTGTCCTCTCTAGGATTAACTGCAGAGACTTTGTTATGTCTGTCTTTGGTTTGTTTTCTGGTTGAGTCTCTTAGGCTATATCTACTTATATCCATGGACAGGTGAGCATAAAACCATCCTACTCTCATGATTTTCCCCCTTATTTTTTTAAGATTTTATTTTATTTATTTATTTTTCTTAACATTTATTTTTGAGAAAGAGACAGAGTGTGAGTGGGGGAGGGACAGAGAGAGGGAGATACAGAATCTGAAACAGGTGCCAGGCTCTGAGCTAGCTGTCAGCTCAGAGCCCGACGCAGGCCTCGAACCCATGAATGGTGAGATCATGACCTGCGACAAAGTTGGACTCTTAACCAAATGAGTCACCCAGGTGCCCCAAGATTTTATTTTTAAGCAATCTCCACACCCAATGTGGGGCTTGAACTTACAACCTTGAAATCAAGAGTTGCTTGCTCCTCTGAGTCAGCCATTAGCCCTTTCCCCTGACCTTCCTAAAGAAAGCTTATAATAACTTAAAAACATACACTATAAACTCCCAAACAATCACTAAAATAATAAAACAGAGTTATAGCTAAATCAACAAAAGAAATAAAATGGAATTACAGAATATTCAATTTTTCCAAAAGAAGGCAGATAGAGGAAGAAAAATGGAATAAGAACAAATTTAGACATAGAATATAAAAATCAAGTTACTAAATTTAAACCTAACTCAACCACATTAAATGATTAAATGCCAATTTGGTTGGAAATTATCAAATCAGATTAAAAAAAAAGAGGAGACCTAAACTCTATGTTCCTTACAAGCAACTTTAAATTTAGAAACACAAGTAGGATGCAACTTAAGGGATAGAGAAAATGCCATGCTAATACCCAGAAGGATGTTCTAGAGCAAGTGCACTGTATGTTGGTATCAGAAAAAGTAGAATACCAGAGGTAAAATGAGACTTTTCGTATGAAAAAAGGGTCCTCTCATCAAGAAGACATGGGAATCCTAAGTATTTGTGCATATAAGAAATGGAGTTTCCATATACATGAAGAAAAAAAAACTGATAAAACTGAAGGGAAATGCCCCCCAAAACAAATAATCTAGTTAAGAAATAGGCAGAAGACATGAATAGACATTTTTTCCAAGAAGACATAAAAATGGTTAACAGACTCACGAAAAGGTGCTTAGCATCATTTATCATCAGGGAAATACAAATCACAACGACAATGAGATACCACCTCACAACTGTAAGAATGGCTAAAATTAACAACACAGGGAACAACAGAGGTTGGCAAAGATGTGGAGAAGGGGAACCCTCTTATATTGTTGGTGGGAATGCAGCCTGGGGAATCCACTGTGGAAAACAGTATGGAGTTTCCTCAAAAAGTAAAAAAAAAAAAAGAAAAAAAAATAGAACTACACTACAACCCAGCAATTACAGTAGTAGGTATTTACCCAAAAGATACAAAAACAGTGATTTGAGGGGCACATGCACCCTGATATTTACAGCAGCATTATCAACAATAGTGAAATTTGGAAAGAGCTCATAAGTCCATCAACTGATGAATAAATAAAGAAGAGGTGGTGTCTGTGTGTGTGTGTGTATGTATGTATGTTTGTATTATGTATTATGTATAATGGAATATTATTCAGCCATCAAAAAGAATGGGATCTTCCCATTTGCAATAATGTGGATGGAGCTAGAGAATATTATGCTAAGTGAAATAAGTCTGTTATTTATCTGTGAAATTTAAGATACAAAAGAGATGAACATAGGGGAAGGAAGAAGAAACAGGACAGGGAGGCAAACTAAGAGATTATTAATTATAGTGAGCAAACTGAGTTTCTTGGAGGGGAAGTGGGGGGGTGATGGGCTAAATGGGTGATGGATATTAAGGAGGGCACTTGTGATAGCACTGAGTTCTATATGTAAGTGATGAATCACTAAATTCTACTTCTGCAATCAATATTACATTATGTGTTAATGAACTAGAATGTAATTAAAAATTTGACACAAAAACAGAACTGAAAGAAGAAATTAACAAATCTACAATTATAGTCAGCTATATCAACACTCTTCTCTCCATAATTTATAGAAAAATGAAATAAAATCAGTAAAAATATAGATCAACCCGTTATTAATCAACTTGACCTAATTGACATTTGTAGACACACTTTCTGACTATAGCAGAATACACATCTTTTTTTTCAAGTGCATGTGAAACTTTTTCCAGGTTTGACCATATTCTGAAATGTATTACAAGTCTCAAAATTTAAGAGGATTCAAGTCATACCATGTATATTCTGGGACTACAACTGAATTAATTTAGAAATCAATAAAGGTGACTTCTGGAAAACTCCCAAGTATCTGGGAATTAAATAACACATATCTAAATATCCATGGGTCAAATAATAAATCAAAGGAGGGGCATGTGGGTGGCTCAGTGGGTTGAGTGTCCGATTTTAGCTCAAGTCACGATCTCACAATTTGTGAATTTGAGTCCCATGTCAGGTTGGGCTCTGTGCTGACAGCTCAGAGCCTAGAGCCTGTTTCAAGTTCTGTGTCTCCCTCTCTCTTTCTGTCCCTCCCTGGCTCATGCTCTTGTCTCTCTCTATCTCTCAAAAATAAATAGACTTTAAAAAAAGAATAAATCAGAAGACATATGAAACATACGGACTGAATAAAAATTAATAAAACATTAAAAATATATGAGTGCAGCTAAAAAGGTACTTACAGGGAAATTTACAGCAGTAAATACCTAGATTAGAATAGAAAAGTTGAAACCAATAATTTTAGTTTCTACCATAGCATAAAAAACCCTTCAGATGGGGCGCCTGGGTGGCTTAGTCGGTTTAGCGTCCGACTTTCGCTTAGGTCATGATCTCGCGGTTCGTGGGTTCGAGCCCCGCGTCGGGCTCTGTGCTGAATGCCAGCTCAGAGCCTGGAGCCTATTTCAGAGTCTGTGACTCCCTCTCTCTCTGACCCTCCCCTGCTCACGCTGTCTCTCTCTCTCTCCTAGAAATTAAAAAAAAAAAAAAAAATTAAAAAAAAAAAACCCTTCAGAATCTGACTCTGCATACTTTTATAGTGATATCTCTCTCTACTAACTACCAATTAATCCTAGTACCAGTGCCAGTAGTGGTTGTAATATCAATAGTACTAATAGATGTTGCTAATTTATTGAGCACTTGCTATGTGCTAGACATTTTCCCATACATTATCTCATTTAATAGCCTAGTAAGTATCACATGTATGGTCTCATTTATTCCTTACTACATTTCCATGAGGTGTATTATTATTATTCTCACAATTTTAATAAAGAAAATTTTGGACTAACCTCAGATCTGCATGTCTTCAAAACCCATATTCTTAGCAATTTGCATTGTTGCCATTTGTACACTCTGATTCTCTGTGAACTTTCCCTTCCATTGATACATCAATTGAGAAAGAAACAGTCAGAATTCATTTAATGATTATTCTGTATCAGATCTTATGATTGCCTATCACATATATTATCACCTTTATTCTTCATCAGGACTGTGTGAATTTAGTAGTGTTATCTGCATTATAACTTCCAAATATATTTTATCCTTTCTTCCTTTATATGTATTGTCTCCTAGCACCATGGCCTAGAACACCATCATTTCCTGTCCAGACTACTGCGATGGTTTCCTAATTGGCTTCCTGATTTCCATTCTTGCCTTGTCAAAATCTGTTTTCCCCAACATAGTAACCATAATCTTTTAAGTAGTACTTTTTAAGTGTACATCATGTCATGCATCACCTGTGCTGGAAAATCATCAAGTGCACTTAGATTAAAAGACAAGCTAATTCCTTAATGAGGCAAACAAGGAATGGTCCCTGTTCATGCTGTCAATCTCACTTCTTTCCACTTTGCTCCTGGTGACAAACAGCCTGACCATACTGGGCTTTTAGTTCTGGGCTATACCAATCTCTTCCCTGTGTGTAGCTTTCACACATGCTGTTCCTTTACCTAGTATTCATTCTTCCACTCTCACCTGGATAAGTATTCATGCTTCATATCCCATCTTGCATATTATTTTCTGTAATCTTTTTTGACCCTCTTTCAATATCAGCTTGACACATTCATCCTTCTTGTAGCTTCCTGCTCTTTTGCTTTGTTGCTTTTATCACAATTTTAGATCATCTATTTATTTATGGCACTGAGATTCAGAAGAGATCTAGATCTTAAGTATATCAAAGTCAATTCTTTATCTTACTCTATTTCAAAGCAGCATTTTAACCCTATGGGTGTCTATTTTTTCCATTTTTGAAACAATTTCTTCTGTTGGCTCCCATGACACCACAATGTTGGCTGAGTCCTAGATGACATCTTTTTCTGTATCTTATCTTTTTCTCATATCTCATCTTTATACACGCTTTAAATCCTAATCGTGTACCGGTTATCACTTTCCTACTCAATATCTCTTCTCAGATGTCAAATAGACATCTCAGACGGCACGACTGAAGCTGGCTGCCCACATAAGACAGATTCTCTCAAGCCTTCCCCAGCTGAGTAAATCGCACCACCATCCATCCAGGAGCTCAGACACAAAATCTAAAGTCACTGTTGATTGCTCTTTTGCTCAGACCTAATTATTAACCATCAGGAAGTCCTACTGACTCCAATTCCAAAACAAAAACAAAAACAAAACCCAAAAACAAAACTGAAATGTGATTTCTCATCATCTCGACTCCACAATCCTAGCCTACGAACCACCACCTTGCCTCAACTGGATCCTAGCATTAGCTCTTTTAGCCCCTCCCATTGTTTCTTCCATAACAATAGTCAGAGGGAGGGAATGTTTCACAATATCCCACTTTCTTAAAATCCTCTAATGACATCCAACTGCAACCAGAATGAAACACAAACTATGGTGGCCTACAGGGCCCTGCTTATTCCCTATCTCATTTCCCTTTACTCTTCTCCTTATTCACTATGTTCCTGCCACAGTGGCTTCTTCTCTGTTTCAAGAGCATGCCAAACTCATTCCTATTTCTGGGCCCTTTATATCATGTCTTCCATATGGAGTACTTTCCTCTAAGTTGTTTGCATAGGTGACTCCTCATTATAAAGGTCTCAAATGTAATCTCCTCAGATAAGCCTTTCCTTCCTTTCTCTAGCTAAATGGTTCCTCCTAAATTGTTTCTGTCATAGCACTTCTCAGAATCTAATATTAGAGCATTTTTATTTATCTATTTATTATCTCTCTCCACCAAAATGGAAATTTCTTGAAGATGTGGACTACCTCCCTTGCTCTGTTGCGTTAGAACTCAG
This sequence comes from Hyaena hyaena, assembly GCF_003009895.1. Taxonomy (NCBI): domain Eukaryota; kingdom Metazoa; phylum Chordata; class Mammalia; order Carnivora; family Hyaenidae; genus Hyaena; species Hyaena hyaena. The sequence goes on from NW_024080665.1 coordinate 5,849,335, forward strand.
AAAAATACCTGCTTCATTATAGTTAAATATTTATTGAATGACTGCTTAGATATCCTTTGCCAAAATTGTTTATCTGGGAAGACCTCAATGATCTTCTAATTGGACAGCAAAAATATGAAAATATTTTTTCATGCCAATGTACATGCTTTTCCAAGGCTGATCCAAACACCCAAATACCAATTATGGCACAGATTTATGCTAAAAGCAGGACTGGTCTTTTATGAAGCTTGAGGGCCCCTTTGAAATCTCAAAGGCCTCCCAGTGAAATTGAAGCATCATCTAGGGAAGGGAAATGCATGGGTGACAACTTTAGATCAGGAAGCTGAGATCAGCTTAAGTTGGCACTGATTAATTCCATTAAATCTCCAACTCTTTCAGAAATTTAAGTATGACTGAAACACCTTTGTGATAGAGTTGAGGTTCTAAAAACTAGCTGGCAATTTAACAATGCCCTTTTATTTGCACACTTAGTATGTGCTAGATCTTATGCAAGGATCTGAGAATACAAAGAGAAAAAGACCAGGATGAAAATGTATATAATATACACACAATAAGTCTCGGTGCAGCATTATCAGCACTATAGCAGAAGAGTAGAGAAGAACAAATGTATAAATACTGAAAAGGCAAAGAGTCTATGCAGAGGTGATACCAGGAGGTCAAGAAAAGTGTTCACTCAGCAGACCATACAGGAACAGCATCCTATGCAAGACTCAGTGAAGACAGAACAAGGCTGATTCAGGAAGCAGCAAGCATTTTGGAGGGTATAGATGATTGGATGCTTGGGGGAGACTGGTAGGAGTTGAGGCAGGCTAAGTCAACCTACAAAAGACTGTGAATAGGCTAAGGGGTATGAAGTTGACCTTGAAAAATAATAAGCTAAGTCAAGATGGTTTTGAAGCAAAGACAGAAGGAAGAAGATGATCCACAGAGATTCAAAATTGGGCTCCTACCCAAATTTGGGGTAGTTAACAAAAAACATAAAGGAAATAATCAATAGTAATACAATAATAGTAGGAGATTTTAACACCCCACTTACATCATTTAAACGGAAAACAAACACAAACAAAACAGTGACTTTGAATGACACACCGACTGGCTGGATTTAACAGACATATTCAATCCATGTGGAACATTCTCCAGAAGAGATAACAAATTAGCCTCAGCAAATTCAAAAAGGTTTAAGTCATACTATGTATCTTTTCTGATCACCACACTATGAAACTATAAATCAACCGTCAGAAAAAATCTGGAGAGACCACAAATATATGGACATTAAATAACATGCTACTAAATAATTAATGGGTCAACCAAGAAATCAAAAAATAAATCAAAATGTACATGCAAACAAATTAAAATGGAAACACAATGATCTAAAACCTTTAGGATGTAGCAAAAGTGGTTCTAAGAGGGAAGTTTATAGCAAAAGGCCTTTTTCAAGAAGAAAAATCTCAAATAAAAAACTTCACCTTACATCTAAAGGAGCTAGAAAAAGAATAACAAATAAAACCCCAAAATAGCAGAAAGAAGAAAATAATAATGATTATAGCAGAAATAAATGGTATAGAAACTAAAACAAACAATAGAAGAGATCAATGAAACAACGAGGTAGTTATTTGAGAATATCAACAAAGTAGATAAATCTCTAGCCAGACTCATTGAGAGAGAGAGAGAGAGAGAGAGAAAGGACTCAAACAAAATCACAAATGAAAGAGGAGAAATAACAACAAAACCTACAGAAAAACAATTGTAAGAGAATTTTATGAAAAACTATATGCCAACAAATTGGACAGCTGGAAGAATTGAATAAATTCCTAGAAACATATAAACTAAAACAGGAATAAACAGAAAATTTGAAACAGATCAATAACCCACATAGAAATTAAATCAGTAATCTAAAAACTTCCAACAAACAAAAGTCCAGGACTAGATGGCTTCACAGGTAAATTTACCAAACATCTAAAGAAGAGTTAATACCTATCCTTCTCAAATTATTCCCAAAATTTGAAGGAAAAGGAAATCTTCAAAATTCATTCTATGAGGCCAGAATCATCCTGATACCAAAACCAGATAAAGAGACCTCAAAAAAAAAACAAAACACCCCAAAACAACAACAACAACAAAAACCAGAACTATAAGCCAATATCTCTGACAAACACAGATACAAAAATCCTCAATGAAATACTAGAAAATCGAATCCAACAATATATTTTAAAAATTTATTCACTACAATCAAGAGGGATTTATTCTCAGAATGCAAGGGTAGTCAGTATTCCCAAATTAATCAAGAAGCAGCAGAAAAAGGAAATAAGAAAAGAATCCTATTGATAACTGTACTAAAATAGAGGTGAAAGTTCTGTACTCTCTAAACCATAAAACACTGATGAAAGCTATTGAAGATGACAGAAAGAAAGGGTAAGACATTCCACGCTCATGGATTGGAAGAACAAATACTATAATCTATAATACTCAAAGGAAGTTACACATTTAATGCAATTGCTATCAAAATACCAATAGCATTTTTCACAGAACTGGAACAGACAATCCTAAAAATTGTATGCAACCACAAAAAAAAAAAAAATAGACAAAGCAACTTTGGAAAATAAAAGCAAAGCTGGAGGCATCACAATTCCAGATGTCAAGTTATATTACAAAGCTGTAGTGACAAAAACAGTATGGTATTGGCACAAAAACAGACATGAAGGTCAAGAGAACAGAGTAGAAAATCCAGAAATAAACCCACAATTATATCAACTAATTATGTCAACTAATCTTTGACAAAGCAGAAAAGAATACCAATGAGAAAAAGATAGTGTCTTCAACAAATGGTGTGAGGAAGACTAGTTCTATGCCAAAGAAGGAAACTGAACCACTTTCTGACACCATACACAAAAATAAGTTAAAAATGGATAAAGACCTAAATGTGAGACCTGAGACCATAAAAAATCCCGGAAGAAAGCACAGGCAGTAATTTCTGTGGCATTGGTTGTAGTGTTTTGTTGTTGCTGTTGTTTGTTCTTCTAGATATGCCTCCCGAGGCAAGGGAAACAAAAGCAAAATTAAACTACTAGGACTACGTCAAAATAAAAAGCTTCTGCACAGTGAAGGAAACAATCTAAACAAACTAAAAGGCAACCTACAGAAGGGGAGAAGATATTTGCAAATGACTTACCTGATAAAGGGTTAATATCTAAAATATATAAGGAACTGATACAATTCAACCCCTCCCCCAAACCCAAATAATCCAATTAATAAATGAGCAGAAGGCATGAACAGACAGTTCTCCAAAAAAAGACAACCAGATGGCGACCCTTGAAAAGATGCTGATCACCTCTTATCATCAGGGAATTATAATTCAGAACAACAGTATCACCTCACACCTGTGAGAATGGCTAAAAGAAGTAATACAAGAAACAACGGGTGCTGGCAAGGATGTGGAGAAAAAGGAACTCTCATGTACTAGTGGTGGAAATGCCACTCTGGAAAGCAGTATGGAGCTTTCTCAAAAGAACTACCCCTAACACCCACCAATCACACTACTAGGTATTTACCCAAATAATACAAAAACACTAATTCAAAGGGATACACCCTCCCTATGTTTATAGCAGCATTATTTACAATAGCCAACATATGGAAGCAGCCCTAGTGTCCATTAACTGATGAATAAAGAAGATGTGGTATATCCACACATATATGTAACATTATTCAGCCATTAAAAATAATGGAATCTAGCCATTTGCAACAACCCAGATGGAGCTAGAAAGTATAATGCTAAGCAAAAGAAGTCAAAAAAAGACCAAAACCATATAATTTCACTCATACGTGGAATTTAAGAAAGAAAACCAGTAAGTAATGAGGGAAAAAAGAGAGAGGAACAAACCAAAGAAACAGACTCCTAACTAGAAAGAGAGTAAGGGTTACCAGAGGGGAGGTGGGCGGGATGGTTAAGTAAGTGATGGGGATCAAGAAGTGCACTTGTCATGATGAGCATCGGGTGATTTATGGAATTGTTGAGTCACTGTAGTGTACACTTAAAACTAATATAACACTGTATGTTAACTATACTGAAAATTAAATTTTAAAAAAGCTTGGATTCCCAAATTCATAGATCGTGTGATGGTTCTTTCATTCTTTTCTTTCACCCTAAAACCAGATTTAAAAAAAGAACACATAGTATATGATTCCACCTGCTTGAAATTCAAAACATTCAAACGATTCTGTAGTGAAAGAAAGTGTACCTGTAGCTGTCTGGGGTGTGTCCTATTTGTAACTTTACAAGAACTGCATGAGATAGGTCCCATCATCACTCCTATTTAGCAGATAAAGAATCTGCTACGATACATTAATTTTCTGGGAGTCCTTCTCTGACACCAGACCTTAATGTCGTTTTTAGTTTCAATATGATGTCAGTATTTTAAATTTTTTATTTTTATTTTATTTTCTATTTATTTCTAGGAGAGAGAGAGAGAGAGAGACCGCGTGAGCAGGGGAGGGTCAGAGACAGAGGGAGTGACAGACTCTGAAACAGGCTCCAGGCTCTGAGCTGGCAGTCAGCACAGAGCCCGACGCGGGGCTCGAACCCACGAACCACGAGATCATGACCTAAGCGAAAGTCGGACGCTTAACCGACTAAGCCACCCAGGCGCCCCTGATGTCAGTATTTTAAAGACTCATTGTTACAATTTTCACTACGTTTTATTTAAGCAGTAACAGCAAGATTTCTGTTGGTTTTCTGCTGTGTTTCTAAACAGCCTCGTGTGGCAGCATGTAAAACTCACATGGAAAACTTGCAAAACTAGAGATTCTTAATTTTTATCATAGACAAGTAGTTCTCAAATGTTAGAAACTATTAGAAACATCTGAAAAGCTTGGTAAGCATGCAGGGGTAAGATCTCTGTATGTTTTTAATTAATGATCCAGGTGATTTTGATAAACAATGAACTTTGATCTTCACTCTCCAGATAAATTAGGATATCCTGGGCTGTGGCTTGGAACTTGCATTTTTTTCTATATTATTATTATTATTTTAATTTTATTTAAGCCCAAGTTAGTTAATATGTAGTGTAATAATGTAAAAGATTTATCATATGTTTCTGCAACTAATTCATTAAAGAGATTCTAGCTGCAGGATAAAATCTAAATTTAGCATCATTTTAAATAGAATCTTTCAAAGTCTGGCCCGACAATACCTCCCCAGTCTTACTTGTCACTCTTTCCAAATAGTTGCCTTCCTGCCAGCCTGAACCTCTCATAGTCCCTTGTGATGCCATCATTGGAGCTTTCACAAAGCAGAAGACACTGTTCTACAGTTTCAGTCCTTTTACACCCCTTATCAAAAGGCTCAATGCCCTTCCCTTTGTAGGGACTCCATCAGGTAGAATTCTGCTCAAACATCTTCCCCCTGATCAAAGCTTCTCTGATATTCCCGCCGTTTCCTTCTGTGTTCTCATGGCATTTCGGGATCAGAGTTTATCACTCAGAACTGTACTTTTTCTGTTTACATGTCTCTCTCACACTTCACTCTCTGCATCCTAAGTCAGACAATCCAATGAAAACAGCAGAGATACTGGAATCGTCTATATCTGCGTAGATTCCCAGTTCTGACTCTCAGTGGCTTTGTGAAGTTGGTCAAGTTTAACATCTCTAAACCTCAGCTTCCTTTGGTGAAATGAAGGTAATAATTGGATCTTAAAATATCTTTATCTTTATTTATGAAGACTGAAGAGATAACAAGCGGAAAGCATCTTCTACAGTGACTGGCATATAATAAGCACTCAAGATAGGGTAGCCATTATTAATATTACAGTGTAATTCTAGGATCATGCATTGCTCTTATTCACCTTTTCCCAGTACATAGGAGGCACCAGCAAATATGTTGCTGAATGGACTTACCTTCCATGTAATTTGAGTCCATATAAGGCTTTCCGTTCTAGGAAAGATCATTAGAGACAAAGTTTGCCAAACTACAAACCATACTCCTGGCATGAGGAAGGTCCTGATGCAACATAGCATCTACACTATAAACTCCAAACACACAACACTTGGCCTTGTTCAGGACTTGCCACATATGCCAAATGGCAATGCTTCATGCTTATAAAGCTTATAACTCAAGCATGACTTGCACATCCCATGTGCATACACCACCTTCTTCAAACATGTCCTGGAATAAGGCTTTCTTAGCTTTGGAAGTTTGTGGCCATGGAAACAATCCTCACACTCCCACACTCCATTCCAGGAAAACAGGGCAGGAAGGACTTTCATGAATACAAACACACAGAAGTTGGGTTGAAGGAGACAGCTCACAATCTGGTGGGGTGTTTTAACAATGAAGCCAAGGCTAATTACCAGGAATCTCCAGCCGTCCTTACAGTGAAAAGAGCAAGTGTTTTATGCGAGGGGGAGGCAGAAGTGAGCAAGGGTGCTACTTACTGATTTCGGGGGTCTGGATTCTATTTATCTTTGGGGCCTGCCAAAGTAGCAGTGCAAAAAATAATAAAATGCAGCAGTTATCTCTACAGGCATTTTGATTTCTTTTGGAGTTTTACTGCCAAAAGGCTGGCACTCTGAATTTTTTCTCAAATGACTCAGATATATTAAGGATCAGGAGTGGAAAGGAGGTAAAGCACCATAGTTTCTCATTGAGGTCCTCTGGCGATTAGTTCTTCCCCTGCTTCAATCTATTCTCCACAAAGTCACTGGCAAAATATTCCCAAAATTCTTATCAGATGAGTGCACTCTTGACCAAAGGCCTTCAATAGCGACCCACTGCTTACGGGATAAAATCCAAATTCCCTAACTGAGAATGTGAGATTCTTCATGTCTGGCTTCACAAACTTCTGTTGCCTGAGGTTCTCTTGCATTTCAGTCTTATGAAAATATTTGCTCTTTTCGGAATAAAGAATGTTGTTTCCTGAAACCCCAAGCCTTTGCAAATGTCCTCTCCCTCCCTCTCTCTCTTTTCAAAGAACATCTTCCTCAGTCGACCTAATTAGCCAAGTCCTATTCATTTTTGAGACCCTGTGTTATGCTTTCTTTGATCACATTCACTTTCCCCATGCTTCCCTTCTCCACCAGCTGAATGTGTCTGTTCTTATGCTACTATCCCCACACAGGCTCATTCTAATACTGTAATGCAATTAGACACTGACATCTTTTCTCCCCCACTGGCCTGGGGACTCCTTGAGGGTAAGACCTGGTATTGCAGGCAGTACTTTCCACAATTCTGCCCACTTCTACTTCAACAGGCCATCCTCATCCTGGAATATCACTGACAGGGTAAAAGAAATGGCCACTAACATTGCACTTTGGGTAATGGAGAGAATATTACAGAAATTTATAGTTCCTGTGTGTCAGACATCACGGTGGGAATATGAAGTTGAATTAAATGGAGTATTTCTTCTTGAATTTTTACCTCTGGGATATCTATCATATTTAATAAATTGTGAGAGATCCTTAAGTATCTTGTTTCAATTTACTAAACAAAAAACATTGGAAGTATGTCCAATTGTTATATAATTTTAGAAACAAGAATAAAAGAGTCAAATGGCTTTTCCAAGATGTTATACCTTGTAAGAGACCCAGAATTGGAACTTATCTACAAGATGAGGAACATTCTCCAAATAATTAAATACACCATTTATTAAGCACCTGCTAGTTTCCAGGATTTGTATACATATATGTATATATGTATGTATGTGTGTGTGTGTGTGTGTATAATAGGACATTATGAAAATCAGATTATCTTCACTTTGTAGACAAGAAACCTGTGGCTCAGAGATACCAAGTCATATTTCTAAGTATAGACAAGAGACAAAAGCAGAATTAGTATTGGAACCTGGATCCAACTGACACAAAAACACCAATCTATATCCATGCTTGTTGAAGGTTTTCACTCAGCTGCCCAATTCCTTTGCAATAGACAAGAACTCATAGAAACTATCACAGAAAGCCACCTTTGGAGAACAAAATTTTAAGCAGTCTCTGTAAGATCGTAAGGTGGAGGGAAAGGTCATGCCATTGGAGAGGTAAACAAAGGGATCTCAGAAATCTCTGCATGAATACAGAGAATTATGAAGGTTATTGTAGGAAGAATGAAAGAATATGCTTCTCCTATTTCCTGTTTTCTGGTTCTTGTACATTCATCAAGGAATTCATCTAATGGGCCCTTGTGATAACAGTTGGAATAATCCAGACAACTTGGACCCCTCTAGCAGAGTGAATGATCAATATGGTGAAGACTCAAAACCATTCTCTTATAGGGGAGTGTGAAAGAGCATGGACATTTCAGGCAAGAGAAAGAATGACTCAGCTAAATACAAGAGAATATTCAGAGGGTTTGCATAATGATGGAAATGTGCGCGCGCGCGCACACACACACACACACACACACACACGATAAAAGCCCTGAGCAAGTTTAGATTTCCTCCTAGGGCTAATATATAGAAACAACGAAGAAAAATGTTTCTTCTCAACTGATACATGGGAAGAATATTTTAAGTCACGTGGAGGAAAGTGATGGTCTGCCCATGATGGGAGATGCTCCAGTAAAGGTGGTTATTCAAGAACTGTTAGGGCCTTTAACATTCCTGCCATTGCATGCCCCTCTGATTCCAAGACTTAAATTAAGTTCAAATGAATAACCCTAAAACCGTATTTCCCACAGGAATTATCATGCCTAGGACGCTGTCTTTACTGTTTAACAGGGGACATCTAGTCAGGAAGAGGATCCAAACACAATAAGTTTCAAATGGATGAGGCATTGGAATATAGCAAATCAGAGTCCCTTAGGAGTGAAGGTGAGTCACAGATTACAATCATAGCTAGTGTCATTAGTCTCCCAGGTCCTGTGCTATATAGCACTGAAACAGACTGAAAATACTATGTCCTTAGGGTGATAAAATATTCCTTGGTAAGGAGGCAGATTCATTTTCCTGAGACAAAGAAAACACTTGTGCTTTTCTTCTCCTAGATTTTCTATCAACAAGTTAAGAAACCTGCCTTCTCAAAAACCTCTCTAAAAAATAAGTGCATATTTTGAGAGGGACTGTATAAAGGGTAAACACATGGAAGGTTTCATACCAGAGGTCAAACTAGGTTCAAAACATCTGCCTACTCTGATGGGAGTCATAGAATCAGGTTTACCAAAATGTATAGTTTTCATAAAGAGCTATAGAGTCTAAAGTCCCAGAAACTTCTAATTTTCATTGAAGTCATAGAGTCAAGAACACAAATGGCATTTGAAGGGAAAACTGTTGCCCAAAGTAAAAATTCCATCTAATAACTCAAACCTCAAATGTTGAAACCCCTTGAGTTTCAGTGTGCTCAGACTGAGGTTTGAATGCTGCATCTGGGCCAAAGAGAACTTTGCTCAAAGAATTTCCAGTCCTAAGGGCTTGGAGGTGGCTTTGAAAACAGTTTTAATGGGAGCATTTTGCAGAGAGAACATGTGCTGAATTTATTCTTTGAAAAATTGCCTCTGATTACTACCTCTGTGCTAGGTATTCTGTTGGGCACACGAGTGGAAAGTATAAATAAGTCAGAGCTCCTCCCATAAACTAACAATTTAATTGTGAGGGAGACAGACTTGCAAGTATATAATACAGTGCTCTAAGTGTAGCAAGAGAGGTATATATAGATATATACCCATATATATGGTATATATCCATATATATTCATATCCATATCCATATATATATACATATATACATGGAATAACAGTTATGTAAAGGAAGGAATAATTGACTATGCATCCTATGTACGGGGTGGGGGTGAGAGGTGGTAAAGCTCATGGCAGAAATTCCTCAAAAGAATTGATATGTAACCTCAGTGCTTGATGTTAAAGTTTTCCTAGATAGGTAAGCAATGAAAGGACATTCTGGAGAAAGATAGTATGCAAAGGTGTCAAGGTATGGAAAAGTGTGGCATATTTAGGAAAACTTGAGTATCGGTACAGGTGAAGTTGCACAGGGGATGGGGCTGTGAGGTAGCAGAGGCTAGAGGAAGAGTTAGTCTGTGCAAATAAAATCATCCTTCGTGTGTGGGGGGAGGCAAAAAGTTTTTAAAGGAGAAAATGACATGATGAGATTTTATGATTTATAAATATATTTGTCCATAGTGTGGAGACTAGACTGGAGGGGAAAAGGAATGGAATCTGGAAGAGCACAATTAAAATTTGACTACAACACTTATAAATCTGATAAAATCTAGTGATGGTAAGCCTATAGGGAAATATGTATTCTTACACACTGTTGGTGGAAATGTAAATTGGGACAATTATTTAGAAGACAATTTCATAATATGCATCAATTATATTTCTAGAATTTTTCTTACAGATACATTCAAACAAATGCATAAAAATATTTGCTATAAACTACTATGAAGAACCTAAATGTCCATCAATAGGTGACTGGCTAAATAAAACAGCATCTACTTCTATAATGTAACAGGCTGAAATAATAAAATAAAATATGGCAGATACATACATATTAATATGGAAAAGTTGTCAAGATGTATCGTGAATGGAAGAGAGTGTGTTTCCACACAGGCTATAGCTAGCTAGCTGGATAGTAGGTATAGTAATTGGTAACCATTCTGTTATGAATATCTAGAAAATCTAAACCAAAACAGACAATACAGTTTGGAGAAATGAAGAACAGAGATTATAGGTGTAAGAAAGGAGCCCAGGATATATTGTACTTTTCTCCCTGGAAGTGTCTACTGGTTCTGGAAGAGACATCTAAGAAGCTGAGAAGTTATATATAGAGTGTCAATAGAATCTTCGAGCTAAAATGGGAAAGAAAGAAAAGAGACAAGAAAACAAAAGAAACAAAAGAAGAGAAAAAAAAAAAGAAAGAAAAGAATGAAAGAAAGAAAGAAATGCAGTTTAGATTCCCAAAACTATGAGGTGTGATTCTGATTAACAGCTTTATTTCCAATTGAAAAGTTAAATATCTGCACTTAGGACCAATGGTCAACTCCAGAAATTGATGTTCTCTACAAGAGAATAAAGTCTAGTTTCAAAACATCTTAATCTCAAATTGGATTGATCCAGTACAGCTGCTGATACTAATGAAACTTCCTAAACCCATTGTACATATTTTCTGGAGGAAAATGCATTATCTTAAGTTTAGATTAAATCCATAATATCTTATATAAAATGACCAGCATCGAGTAAAACATAACAAGCCTTAAGAGGAGACTGGAGAAAGGACTGAAAATCAGCCGATACGGTACACAAAAGAGAAAAGGCCTCGGAGGAGTCCAGATAGTGGCACTGTAATGCAGAAACATTTAAAATAGCTATGACTCCTGAATTCAAGGAAATTTTTTAAGATGATACTAAGAATTTAAGCAAAAATTGGAAAACTCTATAAAATATAAATTCTAGACCTTTTAAAAAACTTTTTAATGTTGTATTTATTTCTGAGAGAGAGACAGACAGACAGACAGACAGAGACAGACAGACAGTGTGAGCAGGGGAGGAGGTCAGAGAAAGAGGGAGATACAGAATCTGAAGCAGGCTCCAGGCTCTGAGCTGTCAGCACAGAGCCTGACATGGGACTCGAACCCACAGGCTGTGAGATCATGACCTGAGCTGAAGTGGGATGCTTAACCGACTGAGCCACCCAGGTGCCCCAGAAATTTTAGAACTTTAAAATACAGAGACTAAAATTAAGAATAACATGGATGCATTTAATAACAGGTTAGGGCAACTGAAGAGAACTAGTGAATTGGAAAATTAGAAAAAAAATACAATACCAAATGACTTGGAAAGATGAGTTATGAAAAATACAGAAAAAAGGAAAGAGTCCTTAATAGTCATCTAGCCCACACACAACATGGTAGAGATTGGTGCAATGTTCACCAAACCTCTTTCCATTTCTTCCTGGTCACAAAGAGCTAGAGTACAGTTTCCAGCTTCCCTTAAAGTTGAATATAGTCATTTGACTTGAGATCTGGCCAAGAGGATATAGGAGAAAGTGATGTGTTCTGCTTTCAGGGTAGCCTATGAAAGGCATCTCATTCTCTTCTCTTAACTGGGATGCTCTTGCCCAGGTGACTTTGGAAGCCATATGTTGAAGAAAGATGACGGTTGAGCCTCCATCATCCTATGTTTCTAAATGACTGCATGGAACAGAGTGTTTCAGCCCTTGCCTCTGAATGGACTTCACATGAATGAGAAATATATATTGTTGTTGTGTTAAGCTTCTGAGATTTCAGAGTGTATCTCTTACAGTAGCTACCATTACTTTAACAAATGGTCTCAGCCATTCCAAGAGTCTTCTTTGAAACATGTCTGCTAAGTCTACCCTCAGACTGAATACCTGTGGTAACAGGAAATACCCACCTTTCCCAGAGAGCTCATTCTTTTTGTCAAAAGATAACTTGAAAAAAATCTCTTCCTGATACTCTCTCTTTGTGAACTTACTCATTTGACTAATTTACCTGAGGCCTATTTCAGAGGCAATCCTTCACACACTGAATTAAGTCTCAAAAAGAATATCTATTTTGGAATGCATTTTTGAAAGTGGAATGGAAAACTTATGTTGTCTAGCTGAATGACCTCAAGTACGGCTCTTTTCCTTAAATTCAGCCTCCATCTGTGAAATGATTGCATTAGATTAAATTGATGTGTATTGTTTCTCTTTGTTCAGAAAAGGTGAGATTGATTTTTCACCAATTAGCTCAGGAAAAAAGAATACAAAGCAGGACATAATAATGCACAAAGTAAGTGTTTCATTACATATAATACAATATAAATCCATATTTGCATCTATATCTAGTTGAGATGAGAAGATTGAAGATTAGATTTTTATCTATATGATAAAGAGAGCTGGAGCTTCATATACTTATACATTATAAAATTCAAATTCCTCTCTTTAAGGTTCACTTAATCCAGTTCTTCCCCTACCTGTCACCCCTGCCCAGCCTCTGAAACTTGAATTCCTTCTACCACAGCTCCATCAAGTGGGTGTTCAGATACTGCTTGAATTCCTCTAGTGACAGGGAAGTCATTATGTCCAAGGGTAGCAACACAATTTACTGCTGAGCAGCAGGATTCTGATAGCAAAATATTAAGAATTAGATATAATAACATCTTAAAATATTTTGACTATAAGATTATGCATGTTCTTATGCATATACATGCATATTAGCACAGTAGACACAAAAGATATATTTAGGGGTAGGTAAACACAAATTGTGTATATTCATGCACATATGACATTATTCACAGTCTTGCTGATATATTTATACACATCACAAACCATCATTTACTAATTTTTTTTACTATATCGAGATATAAGAACATTTTGCTCACTCTTTGCAATGAAGATAAGGCCGTAAGAGACAAAGTACTTATCTAATGTGTCTTATAAAAAGAGATAGTTTTCCATAGTGCTGCTACTTATAGTATTGGCTTATCTACCCTGACCTTCTGTCCCTTTGTCCACAAGCCACAGAATCTTCCCTTAAAGACACAGAAAGCACCTAATGTGAGAACTTGGCAACTTGGGACAATCTGCTTTTTCTTATGCTGTGCAATTAAATCCATTCCCTTCTTTTATTTTTTTCTGGAATACCATCATTTCATTTCTATCCTGTAGCATGTTTTGGTGAAAAGGGCTCTGCTCTCACTACCTAAAGTAGCTGAAATATTTACAGATTGCTCTGAAGCGGACAAAATACCTTATGATGCATCAGGTGATCTTCATAAACACTCTAGCGTTAGGCAGGGCAGGGATCCTGCTGTCAAATTATGTGTGTGAAGTCTAAAGGCCAGCGGTATTAGCAGTAATCCTGAGATGACTGGAGAGTCTGCATTCGCTTCTCCCTTACTAACTAACCCATGACTTTGCTGAGGATGGCAATGTGCCTACACACGTGGGCTCCTACACATTCTTCAAACAAAGTTAGGCATGTGGCTTAGTTCTGGCCGATGGGGTGCAAGTGGGATTTCTTAATGAAGGTGTTAAGTTCTTGAATGAAAAGATGAAGTCTGACCGGAAAAGGGCACTTCCCCTTCCTGTCTGTCTGCAAAGCCGGAATGATGTCTGACAAGACTGCAGTGGTCTCGTAACAACAGAAACCACTACCTTAACAGGAACAGTGGACATCATTAGACTTTACTTTCAAATAGATTTTTCTAATCACTTTCTTTTGTGTGTGTATGTGTTTTTAAGTTTTTTTTGATGTTTTTATTTATTTATTTATTTATTTTACAAATAGTTTATTGTCAAGTTGGTTTCCATATAACACCCAGTGCTCATCCCCACGAGTGCCCTCCTCCATGCCCATCTCCCCCACATCCATCAGTCCTCAGTTTTTGTCAGCATTCAAGAGTCTCTAATCACTTTCTATAGATGAATTCATTTAAATCTTGTAACAATTATTATTTTAAAACACAAATACCGAGGCACAGAAAGATGAAGTAACTTGTCCAAGATTCTACAGTTAACAAGTGACAGAGAGAGGATTTGGGCCAAGGGAGTTAGGGTCTAGGGGCTGCTGAGGATCACAGGGCAGAAAATGAGAAGTTTGGGTCCCTGAGAGCATTACTGAGCACCCACATGAGCCCTGGGCACACACCCTTGGTCGATATTCAAAAGTCAAATCTCTTACTTGTTTAAGCCACTGTAGCAGGGGTTTTCCTGCATCTGACTGCAATCCTGGCTTCCCTTTGGTTTGGGCTGTGACACCCAGGAGAGAGCCCTAGGCTGGGTGCCAGATGAGCTTGGTTCAAGTGCAAGTTCTGCAGGGTAACTAGCTGTATAACACTGAGGAATTCACTTCAGTTTCTTGGGCTCAGTTTCCTGGTCTTTGAAAGTAGAGAACTAAATGAGTCTTTTCTCAGCCTTTATAAGTCTGTGCTTCTGAGATTCTTCATGTTTCTCATAATGGCCATTTTACATTTTCTTCTGTGTTAATTGCTACATCAAAGGATAAACAAGAGGTAGTGCTGGCTGTGTGCAAGGCCTCTGCATCCAGATGGTAAGTGGCAGAGCTGCATTTGAACCTGACCCTTGTCCTTCACCACCCTGCTGGCTATTAGTTCATAAAAGTCACTTGAAAAGACGAAACATGTTGAACTTAATACCGTTAGAGACAAGCTTACTCTGCAGTCTTAATATCTCACCATTTCCCCTCTATAACTATCAATCAGGCACATGAATTTCTATTCAGTTCTGTTAACAAGCCTTGCAAAGCCCTGGAATAAGCAACAGCAGGAGTCAGTGAGGGGAGTTTGGCTAAGGAAGACAATTTTGTCAGGCCAACTACACATCATAACTTAATTTTGTTCTTTCTCAGTGATTCCTCAGATATGTTGGAATCACTACAAATCACCATTTTAGTTCCAGTGTGAGAAATTGTCTGCTTTAACAGAATGTCCACAAAATAAGACAAAACAATAGTAAAAATACCGAACTTATACACCAATAAGCTCTAGTGATAACACAGCAGAAATTACAAATAGAGGATTAACACTAAAACTCTCTTATTCATCAGCTCTCAGGCCTCCTGTTGCCTGATCATTAAGAGAGCACTACATGAATGCAGTTTTCTGATGGGCTTTAAGGACATACAGAGTCAGGGGCTAAATGAATATATTGAACAGGATTATAGGCTGTAGATCATCTTGTCCACAGGTTCTCAATTTTTGCTACACATCAAAATCACCCAGGGGACTTTTAAAAGTCCTAAAGTCCAGACTTCACCCCAAAATACTTAAATCACAATCTCTGGGAGTGGCATGCACACGTTACTATATTTTAAGGCTTCCAGGTTGTTCGTGCCTTGTACAGCCATGGCTGAGAACTGCTAAACTCAGCCAGAATCCTTCCTTTTATTCAGGCAACAGGCTGAGGCTCACCGAGCGGAATCAGTTTGCCCCAAATCGTATCATTTTCAAACTAAGGTCTGGTGGTTCCTGTGGTCTTTGGTCTCTACAATGTCAGAGCCACCTCATACCCCAGGAGTTCTGGTCTCAACCCCAACCACACTGACAGTTCAAAAGCCAGTGCAGGACTCTTGAATGCTAAGAACAAACTGAGGGCTGATAGGGGTGGGGGAGAGGAGAAGGGGGCCGATGGGCATGAAGGAGGGTACTTATTGGGATGAGCACTGGGTGTTATATGGAAACCAACTTGACAATAAACTATTAAAAGAAGAAGAAGAAAAAAAAGGCCAGTGCGGGATTGTATGTGCAAAGGCATGCATGTGCTTTGACTCAAAGGTTTTGACCATCATCCCGAAATCTTTCATGCCTGTAAAAATCCACTGTTAAGAAAGACAGGCTTTGTATCCCAGGGTCTCAGGAATGATCCTGTTATATAGCAGAGGAGGACCTGGTAGGCTGGAAAGCAGACAGCTAGGTAGAAGGAAGAAGCAAGCAAAGCTACATGTGCTGGGCACCTACTTCTCTGAGTGGGGCCAAATACTAAACACTTTACAAAGACGAGCTTATTCAATCTTTAAAACCAGGCTATTAATTTAGCTGGTTTGTACAGGAATAGAAAGATTGATTGTTGAAGTATCCAAATAATTCTGTTGAGACTGGTAAACATCTCTTGCTCTAAGACAGTTGACTGCCATTACCCCACCCTGCTAACCTGTCTCCAGGCCCCTACTATTTCTTTAGAATTCCCTTCACCTCTCTTTGACTGAGCACCCAAAAGGTTAACACATGCCACAGTGCAGGCCTTTGGACCCTGCTGAGGTGCTAAGGCCCCAATCCCGTCTGATTACTCTATACTCATGCTTAATGAATTGTTAAGTCTTTTTGAGTATCACCTCTGCTCACATCCACCAACCCCCCTCCCCCCACCCCTGCCCACAGCAAACAGAGATATAACTTTACAGATAAGAAAGATGCTGAGAGAGGATATAAGACTTGTTCAAGGTCACAAGGTGAATAAAGGGCACTCACCCAGGCCTTCCCTGCATCTGAGTCTTCAGGCAGTGGATGGGTTTGAAGCATGATGCCCAGCAGATAGTCTGAAATCAGCTATACATTTTTATTCCTCACCTCCTTCTCTTTAAAGCCCGAACATGTAAATAGGAAAACTACATGGGTCTGCTTTATCTCTGTCACATAAAAAATGTACTAAAATGACTATAGTAAAGATACCAACATTGACTGTGGATTTTTTTTAAACAGAAATCTTTATTTGAGAGGAAAAGAAGGATCTTTTTAGAGCCAGACTGTAAACTTGCCTCTAGGACTTGAGTCTAGAGTAAATCAAGTAAGCATGTTGCCTATGTTCACTAACACCCCCTCCCGTCCCCTCCCTCATTCCAGAACCTCACTCTAAGACTTTGCACTGGTAATTCACACTCTCAGATACTGCCTGGGCCTGTGTGGGTATTACTCTGAAATATGTGAGGAGCAGTTACACACAAAGAGTGCTAAATAAGGAACATATACTGTCCCTTCACCACTTTTCCACAGCACAAATAAATCTGGAGATAATTTGTAATATTGCAGAGCTGGGATATTTATTCTGCACTGAACTCTACTTTCTTGTCCTCCTTAGACTTATGAAGAATGTTAATACATTCTATAAATTGTAGAGCTTCATCAGCAAGGGAGAGAGAATGATTAACAGTTCTCAGGGTGCTTGGATGGCTCAGCCACTTGAGTGTCCAACTCTTGATTTCGGGTCAGGTCATGATCTTGCAGTTTGTGGGATTGAGCTCGTGTTGGGCTCCACAGTGGTAGCACAGAGGTCAGGATTCTCTCCTTCTCTCTCTACCCCCACCCCCCACTCATGTGCCATGCTCTCTCTCACTCAAAATAAACTTTTTTTTTTTTTTTTTTTTAGAAAGAGTTCTCAGTATCTGAGCAAACACTGGGGTGCAAGACCATGGCATTCAGGGCTCACCCCATGCCAGGCACAGAACAGGGCACAGAGATGGTGCCTGATGAAATGTTGTTAACTTCACTGCTGAATAACAGAATTAGGTGTTTTTAAAGAAGAGTGAAGAACCATGATTGGACATCTGAGTTCCAGGTATAGATGCAGTAGCAATTTCAATCTACATGAAGATATTTTTTTCAACAAGCTCCACATATTCCAGGGTATTCACTCTTCTTTGTTATTTTAGAACAAATGGACTTTAGAGCAGGGTATTATAAAGTAAAATCTAGTATTTATGAAAGAAAAATACATTTTATTAATTTACAGGATCTCTATCACTGCTATCCTTCAATGGTCTACCAATATGAAATACCTCTTTTGTAAAGGGAAGTGAGGATTTCATCAGCGTTCACAGGGAACTTAACTCTCCTGCATCCTTGCCTGGGCTGCAGAGAAGACTAAAGGAACATATTTGGACTGGGAACAATATTAGGTTTTCAGGAAACATTTTTCTTCTTTCTCCCTGTCATTTAAGATCTTGGGACACATCAAGAGATGCTGACAAAAAGATCTTATGATTTTGTAGTTTATGTGTTATACCGCACAAAGAAAAGTTGAGATTGCTAAAATGCGTCTTCCTGTAAGAAAATTAGAGGACCTAAAACTAAATGGAAGTACTAATAATTGTTAATTTTATAATTGCAATTACTTAATCCTCCCTTTCCCTGGCTAAGTTAATATAAAATCAGCCCCAAATACACTTTCCCTAGAATACTGGGGCTTAATAATATTTTTATGTTCCCAAAAAGTATTATGAAACTTGAGGAAAAATAAATAAATGTAATGTAAGATATATGGATGATGAATATCCATTTGTCTAGATAAAATGGATGATAAATGAATAATTGAGTAAGATAGTAAAGGAAAAGGATAATATTATCAATCCCACTGACTATGAGCTAAGAATGATTATTTTTTTGCTTCACACATAAGGAAGGTGACTTTATTCTACGGTCAAGTCCTTTACCTAAAACCATACATAGCTGAGTGCTGGTATGACAAGAGCTAACTGGACTTCAGCTGGACAGCTGAAACCATGAACTGGGCCAATCAAATTCTCTTTTGAAAACTAGGAATTGGAATGTGTGGGGTACTGAAACCGTACTGTTAAGAAAAGACAGGACCCAAGTTTGGGACTTCATCACCCCCAGATCTCATGAAAGCTGTTATTCTAGGGACCAAGGATGAGGGTTCTTACGTGGGGAGAGGAAGAATGGAGAGATTTTCTTTACTTACGTACCATGAAATTTCTTCTCATCCATCAAAAATAAAGGACTTTCTAAACAAGATTTGAGGTATTCTATTTTTAATAACCCAAGATACTCTAAGACAGGGGCATATATAATGGGAAAAATACTGCATTAAATTGAAACAGAAATTATAAATAAATATCTAAGTTTTACATATATACATATATATGTATATGTATATTTATACACACATGTATGTATACATATGTGTGTATACATATATGTACATATGTGCATAATTTGAATTATAAATTATAAATATATATAAATAAATTATACATATACATGTATATATACACATATATGCCTATATGTTTATATTTATATATATTATAAATAAATTATATGTGTATATATGTATAAATATAATATTGTATTGTATTAATATTATAATGTACATATACATCTATATGTGTAAATATTAATTTTTAATGTGTAAATATAATTTTATATTGTATTAATGTATAACATTAATATTATAAAGTATATATACATCTATATGTGTAAATTTAATTTGTAATGTGTAACTATAATATATTGTATTAATATTATACAATATACATATACATCTATATGTGTAAATATTAATTTGTAATGTATAAATATATTGTACTGCATTAATATAATATATACATATGTACATCTATGTGTACATGTTTAAATATATATATTCCTTGCTCAAAAGTTGGAGAAAAATTACCTTTACACACACATGAACACACATACACACACCCCACACAGAGATCCAGATAATCTATTTTATCTGATAGAGATACAGGTAATCTACTTTCATGATGTATTATAAGGAAAGAGAAAAAGCCTGGGATGGCAGTGGGAACTGAGCAGAGAGTTTGACTTCTCATACTCTAGCACAGCAAACATGCTAAGAAAACAGCATTAGTCAGACCTATATCAGTGTAATTAATAAAGGGTCTGCATTTGAAGTAAAAAACTTAAACAATTGAAAATAGGAATGAGAATTAGCTTTAACTGGTGTAAAACCTTAGTACCAGAGGGTGATCAGTCCTAAGAGGTAGGAAGGGGATGTTCATAGGCATGGACCAAAAAGCAGATTGATATATAATAAAGGATCAGGGTAATATAAGGATAATAAAAAAGAGAAAAGGAACTAATGCTTTGGTTATTTCTGGGTAAGGACTTTTCTAGGTACTTTCTGAGAGGGTGCTGAAATAATGCCAGAGCCACATGATATAGTATTTGTGCTTTGTTGTATATATTATGGCTTATGTGGCTTTTAAAAAGACCTCATGTAGCTAATTCCATAGATGATAGTAGTAATAATATTTATTACTTAGTGATATCTTGCTAAATACCTGATGTTTTGCTGGGCATTACATATATACAGATTGTCCTGCTCATGTGACCCCAAGCCCTGCACAACCCTCTTTCCCACATTCACCCTTCCAAGAATGGAATGTGTGTACGTGTTGGAGTATGCTCCCCAGACTTGAGGAGTCGGTGTGGAGTCTCTTCCTGCGGAGTCTGGATGGGCTTTGGATCACGGGTGGAGGTAACCAGGTGCATGTGAACTAAGCCCTCATAAGGAATGGACAGAAAGAGACAGAGTGGGTTGGGCTCTCTTACACCACCGTGTTCTAGCATAGGACTTTGAAGAGTCCAAGAATTCTAAAGTAGGACCTTGGCATCTGGATTTTTATGAAGTTAGATTTGTCAAAGGTGGAGGATAGACTATATTTTATTTAACAGCTTGATTTTTAGATATAGGACATGCGGTACTTCTTGGGGACCAGGCAGGCCTCCCTTTGGGCCTGAAAATTCAGGCCTGGTGCCCAGTACATTGCCTGGCACCTAACAGGCCCTCTGAAAACATTTCAGAGTATCGGTGACTATTTTTTCAGCCTCAGGCCTACTTAGGAATGCTTCAAGTTATATACAATACAGTGATTTAAAGTGTGTTTTATGGGGTTTCAGAATACCCAACAATTAGATTCGAGAATTAATCATCCAAACAGAACAAATCTGAATCCTTGAAAAAGAAGGGCCTGGGATAATAACAGCTGGATAGAAGCTCTCAAAGGGGACAAGGCCTATAATATTCATAGCTGCTCTACTAGTTGGTAGCAATTAGTGGAGAGAAGGGGGAGAGGGTAGTAGTAAGAGGTGAGCAGCTGTTGCTGCAGCTGCTAACAAGGACACTGAGGCTGAATGGGAATAAAAGTCCATCTTCATGCACTGCACTATTTCATCAGGAGAGAGGGGATGCCGTGTGGAAGTTCCATGGGTAAGAAGATCAACTAGACATGCCCCTGATTGCTAAGCCCCTACTGCATGGCTTGCCCCAGTAAATAAGTCACTGGGCAAACTCTGTAATAATAAAGAGCTGGAATTCAACCCACAAAAGCAAGAACGGAGAGGTGGTGGAAAGCACAGGAAGTGCAAATCATGGCCCCAGTTCACTAAATATATACAGTTAAGTCACTTCACCTCCCTGAGCTTTGTTATCTCATTGAAAGCACTGAAGCCCTTGGCACCATATGCAATATACAACCATAGGTGAGCGTTCAATTAGTGTCAGCAGTTGCTACTACCACTCTTGTTAATTATTTCTCTGCAATGTAAAGTGGAGATAATGATATCCTTCCTGCCTACTTCAGGGATAGCTTTAAGGACAAATGAAGAAATGGATGTGCAAATGTGGTTTGAATACTGCCTATGCTGCCCGAATATGAGAGGCTGTTAATAGTACATATTCTAAAGAAATGATTAAAGTGGTTCCAAAAGGCCTACAGGACCCCTGACATCCAGCGTTGGCAAGTCCTTATGTGGTATAAACTTTTTTCTTTTCTGTCTGGAATTCCAAATCCTTACTGTTCAATCAAAGTTTCTGCGATGATGGAAATCCTCTATGCCTGCAATGGGCATGCTATCAGGTACATGTGGCTAGCAGTTACCATACTAGATACCAAAGCGTCATGTCAGCTAATTCCTAATGAAGAAGTATATGCTTTTAACATATTGCATCAACAAGTGCTTGCTATGGTAACACAATATTGAGTTTAAGCAACGTCAAGAATTATAGTGACAGTCATGTGAATACCTTCATAATCATACTACATGATGCAGCAGCTGACATTGTCCAGAGCATATTCACAGTCCTCTTAGCTAGATGTTATTTCATTTTACAGAAGAGGCATTGGAAGCCCAAAAAGTTTAAAAGATGATGAAGTGATAGAATCATGATGACAAGCTTTACTTAGTGCTGTGTAGGACTGGAGTTCTTTAATTCTTTTATGATCATTACCTCATGTGATTCTTAGATTTCATTATTACTACTTTTATTACTATTATTATTTCCATTTTGAGGGAACTGAGTCTAAGTAATCTTCTTGAGACCATATAGTGAGAAAGTTGTAGATACATGATTTCTACCTAAGATGTCTAATTCCAAATAGAAACTTTTATACCTGAGTAGGTATCCCCTCCCCATTCCGCTCCATGTTGGTTTTCTTCACTGATCTTAACAGGATTTAAAAGTATGAATCTGTTTGTTATGTTTATTGCCTTTCACTCCTCTTATAAACTCTGCAAGGGCATGAACCATGTTTATTTTATCCACCCAAATTATTCACCCACATAGTAGATGCTCCATAAATACCTGTTATTGAATGAATGATGTCCAAAGCATTTTTGGCTATCATAATCATCACTATCAATAATATTTGCTTATATTAACACCTTCCATACTATGTTATATTGGTTTATATGTTTCATCCTTTTGAGATAAAGAAATCTTTGAGGTCAGCATCTCCTTTTTGAGATAAGGGAATTTTTGAGGTCAGCAACTCTGTCTTCTTATTTTTTTTTTCAACTTGATATTTGGGGCGCCTGGGTGGCTCAGTCGTTTAAGTATCCAGCTTCAGCTCAGGTCATGATCTCATGGTTTGTGGGTTTGAGCCCCACATCAGGCTCTATGCTGACAGCTCAGAGCCTGGAGCCTGTTTCAGATTCTGTGTCTCCCCCTTTCTCTGACCCTCCCCTGCTCACGCTGTCTATCTCTCTCTCAGAAATAAATAAAAAACATTAAAATCTTTTAAAAATTCAACTTGATATACCTAACATGGCACATAGTAGGCCCTCAAAAATCTGAGCTACACTGAATGGAATGGAATTAAACTCTTTTTGAACAAAATTAGGAATCTGAGAAATTGAGACATGGAATTAACTTGACCTCATGGAAGGAAGGGCAACAGAGGAAACAGAGAATGTAATCCAACAGCAGATGGTGTTGAGAATGTGAGGGTCAGTGGTGGTGAAATCCTAGAGAAGCTGGAGGGGCAGGTGAATGAGATGTCAGCCTCCTTAATTACAGATATGGGGGCACTACAAGGTATGAGGGCAGATGACCCAAGTGTTGGGAGTAGATGGGCCAGGTAAATACTACCTTAAAAATTCTCTCTTCAAGAAGATGTGGTTTATATGTACAATAGAATACTACCTGGCAATGAGAAAGAATGAAATCTGGCCATTTGCAGCAAAGTGGATGGAATTGGAGGGTATTACACTAAGTGAAATAAGTTAGGCAGAGAAAGACAGATACCATATGTTTTCACTCATATGTGGATCTTGAGAAACTTAACAGAAGATCATGGGGAAGGGAAGGGGGAAAAAGTTACAGAGAGGGAGGAAGGGAAACTCTAAGAGACTCTTAAATACTGAGAACAAACTGAGGGTTGAAGGGGGTTGGGGAGAGGGGAAAGTGGGTGATGGGCATTGAGGAGGACATTTGTTGGGATGAGCACTGGGTGTTGTATGGAAACCAATCTGACAATCCATTATATTTAAAAAAAAAATTCCCTCTTGGATACATGAAGTAGGTTAAAAGAACTGTTGTTTGGCTCTTTTCTGGGCAGGAAAATGCTGAAGTCAAATGTAAGTGAATGTTTCTCTCAGTATCTTAAGTGCCACCAGGGCACAGCTTTTCCTTTCCTGATTTTAACAAACAATGTCATTTGTTTAATGTCATTTCTTAATGGAAAGCTTCCCTGACTTTCTTTAGACAGGTCAGTACAGCTGATGTGTGTACTCAAACCACTGTGTGCTTTCACTTTGTAGCACTGTGGTAACTCTAACTGACGAACTGGGCAACTATCGGCTTATTCCTGTTATCCCAGCGGACTGCGAGCTCATAGTTACACTATTTACTATCTTACTCCAGCATCTCGCATGGTGCGTGAAATAATAGTAGGTGCTTGTTAGTTGTTAACTATTTATTGGATTTAAAATGACCATAATAGTGGGGTGCCCGGGGGCTCAGTCAGTTAAATGTCCAACTCTTGGTTTCTGCTCAGATCAGGATCTCACAGTCGTGTGAGTAAGCTCCCCGTGGGGCTCCACACAGAGCATGGAACCTGCTTAAGATTCACCCTAGCTCCTTTTACCTTTGCTCCTTCCCTGCTCGTCCTCTCTCTCTCTCTCTCAAAAAAAAAAAAAAAAGTTCAAATAACCATAAAGAGGGAGCACTATGGTTAAGTGTATGGTTTTTCTTCTGTAGGAAGGCATTTCACCCAATCATCACTGGGACCCTCTAAATGCCAGGCACTGTCTTGAACATGTTGCTGAAGAATTAGTGTTAAGGATATTTGTTAACCACCTGGTGCAGTCTCTGTGTATTGTAGACATCATGTACATTTAGTGGCTTTGCTTTCCAAACTCTATCTCACTGAACTCTTTTATGTTAAGTATGAAGTATAAGTAACAAACCATCATACAGAGGCAAAATATAATACATGAAATCAGTAGAGCAGACATTTGCATCTTCATGTGCTAGGCACTGCAAGGCACGTATCTGCCCCATGTCCAAGAAGCTAGCATTTGTGGTTTTAATAAGATTCACGTGGGGAATTTAAGCATGAAAATTTCTGCGCCACATATCCCTAGGAATTTTCATTCTGTGTACCTTTGATGCAGTTAAGAATGCTGCTCATCAAAATTTTATGTAATATGCAACTCAGAGTATTACCCTTTCTTATTCTTTCCTAAAAGGAAAGAAAAGTTGGAAGATCTCCTGGCAAAAGCCAAAATAAGCATGTTGTTTAACCTCCCGGCCCCAGATATTAGGTAGCAAGGATGGGTTTCCCCCTGGGGGAGGGATGGCAAAACTGGTTGATCAGTAGCATCACCTGAAAGGAATATTTTTTAACAATTATTATTTATTTATTGATAAATAAATAAATAATGAGAGAGAGAGAGACAGAGAGAGAGAGAGAGAGAGAGAGAGAGACAGTGTAAGTGGGGGTGGGGCAGAGAGAGAGGGAGACACAGAATGCAAAGCAAGCTCCAGGTTCTGAACTGTCAGTACAGGGTCTGATGTGGGGTTCGAACCCACAAGCTGCGAGATCATGACTTGAGCTGAAGTTGGACGCCTAACCAACTGAGCCACCCAGGCGCCCTCTGAAAGGAATTTTAAAGACTAAGAGTCCCCAGTCCCCAGGAACTGAGTGTAGAAATTCTGATCCACTAGATCAGAGGATCGCTGAATTATTAATTATGAAGATTTCAAGTGCATACCAGCTTTTTTACCTTCTCCAGGCCAGCTATTATATCCCGCGATTCTAGTATGTCTACATGCAAGTTCAATCACTCATGCAGTTTAATTGCCCTCTCATATCATGGTCTTGACTAGAACTTGGACTTTGGTACAGGGGACACAGGACTTTCCCTCTCCTCTCTACAACTTCCTATTCCTTCCAGAACTGCCTCTAACCTGAAATTGCAACTCCCATTCCCAGAGCTGGAATCTGTTAGATCATAAGCTGGTTAGAAAAAAGGATCTTATACTATGTTCCACTGATTCGTCTTTCTAAATATTACTTAGATTATCTATTTTATTCTCTCTAATTTCAGTGTCAATAACTTATGTTGGATAATTGGTTTTAGCCCCTTGTAAGCTATCCTCCATTCCATATTAATAGTGTTCTTTCTGAAAAGCAAATCTTGTATTTTTCCTATTATTTTTAGGATGAAGTTCAAACCCCTAGCCTGGTACACAAAATCCTTCATGTTATGGCTTCTAACTCTTTTTTCTGGAATACTTCTCCAGATGCCTTTGCTACAGCCATTCTGAATGATTTACTATTAGGTCTCTGAAAACAGCTTCATGTCTTCATGAACAGCCCACATTGAGGGGCATTCTACAGTATGATTGAGCAGTACTCTCTAAAAGTGTCTAGATCACCAGAGGCAAGGAAACACTGATGAGTTACAAGTGGAAAAGACTGGATTGGGGCCTGGGATAAAACAAGACATAAGTAGAAAAACCATTGTAACCTGAATACAGTCTATAGATTATTTAACAGTATATTAATATCTATGTTAACTTCTTACTTTTGATGGATGTGCCAAAAAATAACTTGGATTGTAATAGATGCTTAACAAATAGTGAGAGAGTGAAGGACAGTAATTATGAAGAAATAAAAATAACATTTGTTGAATTGATTTATGAAGTTGGATTGTAATCTAGGTTATTTTGCTTGGCTCTTTCTTGAGTTATAAGCTCTGTAAAGACAAGGATCATTTTTCAAGTGTTTTCTATTCTAATATTTAATACATGATAGATATTTAATATTGTCAAATAAATAAATAAAAACTGAAAAAAAAAAAAGAAAAAGGGATCTTAGTTAACACCTGGAGATCTGCTTTAACATTGCTGTTATCCACTTGGCCTCAACTACTACCTGCTGCATAGACTGCTGCTGAATCTATGTCTTTCCCTTCCTTTTCCCACCTTAGTCCTCCTCCTCTGATTAATATTCCTTGTATACAGAGAATTTCTTCAGTCATTCCTTCGATGGGCACCGAGTGTTCATTTGCCCGGTTGTCTCTGTGAGGCCTGGTTCTGTGCTCACCAGCATGACTCAAATGGTCGCCAAATACTGCCTTTGCTAAAAATAATAGTATTCATTCCATGTTTGTGTAAATCATTTTGCATTTTTAAGAAATTAGTGTGTGTGTGTGTGTGTGTGTGTGTGTGTGTGTGTGTGTGTGTTTGGCAGGGAGGGGCTGAATTGTGAATTTCCAATCCCAACAATTATTCATAGAGCTAGCATCATTTGCATCTTAAATAGTCTCCAGGAATTCAAAGAAAGAGTGTACCACATTCACAGTGATAAACTCAATAATAATTAAAATTATTCCCAGGCTGTTAAGTAATGCAGACATATTAAAACATTTTTAGTTGAGCTTATTATGATCTAATAAATGAAAGCACAGCTAAAGGGCATTATTGGGGAGCAGCTGGTCCATTACAAACTCCACATTTTCTTTGATTGTTTGGATACTGCCTAGGTCTTTACATAGGCCTACAAAAATTGTTAAAAAACAAACAAACAAATAAACAAACAAAACAAACAGGGGCGCGTGGGTGGCTCAGTCAGTTGATCATCTGACTCTTGATTTTGGCTCAGGTCATGATCCTGGGTTGTGGGATCAAGCCCTGCATTGGGCTCTCTGCTGAGCATGGAGCCTGCTTAAGAGTCTCTCTTGCTCTCCCTTTGCCCCCTCGCTCTTGCTCTCTCTCTAAAATAATTATTGGGGCGCCTGGGTGGCTTAGTCGGTTAAGCGTCCGACTTTCACTTAGGTCACGATCTCGCGGTTCGTGGGTTCGAGCCCCGCGTCGGGCTCTGTGCTGACTGCCAGCTCAGATCCTGGAGCCTATTTCAGAGTCTGTGTCTCCCTCTCTCTCTGACCCTCCCCTGCTCACGCTGTCTCTCTCTCTCTCCTAGAAATAAATAAAAATATTAAAAAAAAAAAAAAATAAAATAATTATTTAAATGTTTAAAAAAAAACAGCACAACCACCTCAAGCCTAACCACTAAAACAAAACAAGCCCCTCCCCCAAACAAAAACTTTTTTTCAATATAGGTCTTTTTTCAAGTAGAAATTTTCACTCCTGATTCAAGATCTAATAAGTAATCCACTGAATTTGGAAAACTTTTTTTTTTTTTTTAATATTTGAGAGAGAGCGGGGAAGGTGCAAAAAGGGGGAGAGAGAGAATTCCAAGCAGGAATTCAAACTCATGAACCACAAGATCATGACCTGAGCCAAAACCAAGAGTCAGATGCGTAACCGACTGAGCCACTCAGGCGCCCCTGCAAAGCTTTTTAATGCAAACTTTTCTTTTCAATAACAGTATGCTCTACTTTATAGATGTCTGCCAGCCTTACCCTACTTTACCTACCTTACTCTCCTTTATCTTTTCTTGTCCTGTCCCACTGTGTCCTGCTCTGTCTTGTTTCATTGTTTCTGCACTACCCTACCTAGCACAGCCCATTTGATTCTCTGTAATTTAACACACCAGTTACTTACTAGTTACCCATGATGTGCTGGGAACTTCAGGCTATGAAGAGAGAAACAGGTTGGAGGCTTTGCTCTCAACCTTTTCACTTCAAGGGGAGCAGGAAGTATGAGAAGTATACAAGTCACTATGAAACAGGGTGGACCTGTGATGTGAGGAACCAGGGAGTCACAAGAAGGTCCCACGTGGAAAGAGAAAGAGATTGGTGTGGGGTCAGGAGTAGTATGCCCTCAAACCTGCCCATGGAATGCCCTGGTAGCTGGTGCCACATCACAACACTTCAGGCAGGGAACGGCCCCTGCTGGAAAGATCTCCAGGCCACTAAAGGGACACTAGATCAAAGACAAAAACTCTAAAACAAGAGCCACAGGCCTATTTGTTCTGCACAGATGGTAAATATTTCCCCCAAACAGAAAATGAACATGACAACAAGAAAAAAGACTCAGAGCGCCATCAGACGGAAAGCTCCACATTTAGCAGGTCCGAACCGCCTTTTCCTCCTGTCCCCTCCATTTCCCTGTCTTTACACCCAATGTCTTCCCCATTCACTTTATTGCTTATCTGGCTGAGTAATTCATTAACTTTATGGTCTCTCATGCTTTCTTGCAGGGATCATCTCTGAAACCTGTAAAACACATGGGACCTAAATGCTTCTTCCTGAGAACAGGAAAAATAATAATGAGAACAATAGCTATCGTCTCCGGAGTATCTCCCGTACGCCAGTCATTATGCTTAGTTCTTTCCATATATTATTTCTAGTCCTTACAATAACAGGGTGAGACTGGGACTATCATTACCCCTAGATGAAAATGAGATTCAGAAAGAGTAGACGACTGGCACAGAGAAAGGCTGCATGTGTAGTTGTTAAAAGAATGAGGGCATGGCTAAACTAATCAGTAAAGGGAGGGAGGGTTCAAGGTCCCTTTGCAGTAAGCGGTGGAGCACAGTCTTGAACCATTAGACATGGAGGCCGTGGCTCTTAACTACAACACTGTACAGGGGGTTGCACTTGGGAAGATCAATGGCTAGGGGGTGGAGTGGGAGGCAACCATATCAGAGGATGATGGGTGGTGGAATTTCACTGCAAATAACAGGGCGGCTGGACAGCTGGCCTGGATCCAGGAGAGGGCCCAGGAACTGCCAGCTAGAAAGGCCTGAGGGCTTCACTAAAACATTCCTTCAATGATCTGACGTCAGTTTGAAGTGACTCTTTTCATTCTCCTCTTTTTTACATTAGACACCCCCCAGTTCCATCCTCACACCTCTCTAGCATGGTCTTTAGTGTCCTCTCCATCTGTCACTTCTCCTTGGCTAGACTCCACTGCTTGTAGGTTTCTCCAAGATTGTGATTCCAATTGATACTGATATTCCTTAGCCAGAGAGATTAGAAGAAAAACGTTTGAAAAGATTTAATTTCCTTATTTATTTTTAACGTTAAGGATGAAAAAACCCCCTACAGACCAACTTTAGGACGCTACCCAAATTGGTAAAAATTCAACTCCATATTCACACCCTGCTAAAGACCACCATGGAGGAAGATGATTTCCACCCTGTGAAAAGCGTGAAGGCCTGCACCGGTCAGAAAACTGCAGGAAGGGAGCAAGGAAGGCCCCCAACACAGGGAGGCATTGCCAGCAAAGGGCCTGTACTCCTTCTAAGTAACAACTCCAATAAGAGAATGTGAACTGTTATTTATCCCTCAAACATCAAGGAAAAATTCCCACACAAGTCATCTTTATTCCCCACAACAATCTTCAGAGCACCTTGCACTATATCTATATATTTTTTCCTCCATCACAAACTCATTTGCATCTGTCAGCACTAATTTTCAAATGTGCCTGGAAGCAGTGAAAAATGAAACTTCAGATTGGTAGCAGCTTTCAAATGGCTTTCACCCACAGCTGGCTCTCAACTTTTAAGTGTTATTAAAAAGAGGGAAAGGCAAAATTGGTATTTTTTTATTGCTCTAATTAAGCCTTTAAAAGCTGCAACTGCACAGAAGAAAGGGGGGGAGGAAGAAAGGAAAACAACAACAAAACAAAGCTCCTATTTGAGAAATAAAAATGCCAACTTAATAACATTCACAATGACAAACGCTCATGAAATTACTGTCTTCTCAAACTTGTGGTCCCTCCTCAGTGCTCCTCGAAGAATGGCTACGATGCAGAAGGAAACTGTTTACTTTTGGGAGAAAATAGGGGCCACAGGTGGCAGTTAGTGTAGACTAGGAGGAAGGAAAGCAAGCACCCTTTACAGAGAGTAAACCCCATTCCAGAACTCTTGACGGAAGCTTGCCTGCAGTGCCTCACTGAATCCTCACACCTTCCTGAAGCTGATTTGAACTGAATACCTAAGGCATAAATATAATAAAAACTGAAACAAACTGTGTTTTATGTAAAAGGCCCTGTTTTAAGGTTTTTATGTGATAAGCCTTAGTTAATTCTCACAACCTTATGAGTTATGCACTGTTTTTATCCTTTTTTAATAGCAGGGTTATTCATGAAGAGGTATAAAAAGGCTCAGCATCATATGGTGTGGTAGAACAAAGCTTTGGACCTACGCGGTTTGACTCCAATGCCCACAGCCCCAACCACTGTACTAAGTTGTTAATAGGATGGGTCCCCTACTGAGAGAAGTACTCTCCAAGGCAGGCAGTGCTGGCAAAGGCACTAACTCTTCACTGAGCCTGGACCCAGACTCAGTAGTGACTTGAGAAGTTCAGTGAAGATTTGAGGCTTTACTCTAGGGAAAAGCCATTGGAAGAGAAGATATTTAAGTAGATGAGTGATAGATGAGTGACAAGGTTAAATTTTATTTATTGAAACATTATTGATTTTGGAGGAGAGCAGATTAAAGAGACATAGGCAAAAAGTAGGGAAACCAGTAGGTAGAATGGTAGCTTGAATAAGTAATATAGCAAAAGAATGGAGGGAGGCACAGGAATCTGAGAGAGAGATAGTAAGAAAAATACTAGGACCTGGTGGTGACCGATGGGATGTGTGTGAGTTCTTGAAGGGGTGGGATTAGTGAAGAAGAGGCTGGGGCAAATGTTGATGATGTAATCAGAATATGAGGAGACAAAAAAAGGCAGAAGTTTTCATCTTCATTAGAACTGGGGTTTTGTAACTTGAGAGTATAGTTTCCACATTCTTCTTCCCCTACTCATTTCCCTGAGAAGATGGAGGAACAACACATTTCTATACATTTAATAAAATGTCAGGTTTACTTTGAGAATTTGGTGCTATCAAAAGGAAGAGAATGTGCTTTAGCAGTTGAGACCACTTAGAGAATGGTAAGGTGGGACAGATGGGAGATAGGGAGTCAGGGAACTTCTTAGGGCGGATAAAGTTCATCTAAATAAAACCTAAGTTAACCTCACACTTAACGGTAAGACTAAATGCCTTGCCCCATGACCACAAACAAGGCAAAGATGTTTACTCTCACCACTTCTATTTGACATTATAATAGAGGTTCTAGCTTGTGCAATAAGGTTAAAAAAAATAAATAAATGGCATCCAGATTGAAAAATACAAAGTTACACTGTTTTGTTTCGAGAAAACACGACTATCTATGTAGAATATGTCATGATCTACAATAAAAGGTGTTAAAATGAATAGATGAATTTGGTAAAAGTTGATGGCTATGAGATTAATATTAAAACCAATTGTATATCAGTATATTAACAATAAGTAATAAGAAGTACAAATTACAAATATTCTGTTAAAAATAGTATCAAAAATACAAAAGATTTAAGGATAAGTCTTAGAAAAA
Source organism: Hyaena hyaena (assembly GCF_003009895.1). Classification (NCBI taxonomy): domain Eukaryota; kingdom Metazoa; phylum Chordata; class Mammalia; order Carnivora; family Hyaenidae; genus Hyaena; species Hyaena hyaena. The sequence goes on from NW_024080665.1 coordinate 5,881,603, forward strand.
ATTTTAAGACCTATATACTGAAAACTGTAAAACACTGTAGAAATTGAAGAAGACCTAAATAAATGAAGAGCAACCCTACATTCATGGACTGGATGACTCAATTGTGAAAATGTCAATTCTTGCCAAATTGATCTACAGATGCAACATACTTCCAATCAAAATATCAGCAGTCTTTTTTGTAGATATTGACAAGGTATTTATAAAATCCATATGGAAATACATAATACCAATTGTAGTCAAAACACTTTGAAGAGCAGCACAGAGGAGTTTTACTACTCAATTTCAAGACATCAAAAGTCAACAGAAATTAGTACAATGAATGCAGTGTAGTACTGGCATCAAGACATTCAAATAGATCAATGTAATGGTAGAAGACCCAGACTGACTCACACCTAAGTGGCCAATTGATTTTTGACAAAGGTGCAAAGGCTGTGAAGTGGATAAAGGACAGTCTTTTCAACAAATGAAGCTAGAACTATTGCATAACCATATGAACACAAACAAACTATTCCATTCCTCACATCACACAAAAATGAATTCAAAAGGGACTATAGATCTAAATGTAAGAGGTAAAACATAAAACTATAAAATTATTAGGGATAAGCATGTGGTTTATTATATTTAGATTATACTTCAAAGAAGGAAAAACACTTCTATGACCTTCTTTTAGACAGTTCTTAAATTCTCAAAGGAGAATCATAAAAGAAAAAATGATAAAATGGACTTTATTAGTATGAAGAATTTCTACTCTTTGGGAACCTGCATGGTTCAGTTGGTTAAGCATCTAACTCTTGATTTCTGCTCAGGTCATGATCTCATGGCTATGAGATTAAGCCCTGTTTTGGGCTCTGCACTGACAGCACTGAGCCTGCTTGGGATTTTCTGTCTCCTCTCTCTGAGCCTTCCCCAGTCGTGCTGTCTTTGACTCTCAAAAATAAATAAATAAACTTAAAAAAGGTTTTAATTTAAAAAATCTACTCCTCAGTAGACAACATTAGGAGAATGATAAGAGAAGACAAAGGTAGGAAAATATTTACAATTATTTATTTGTCAGAAAACTTGTATTCAGTATACATATTTTTTTAAAAACTCTCAAAATTCAGTAATAAGTAAACAAGCCAAATTTAAGAAGGATAAAAGATTTGAACCTATTTTACACACAATAGGATATATGGATGGCAAATGAATACAGGAATAAATACTCAACATCATTATTCATTAGAGAAATGCAAATTAAAATCATATGGGATATTGTTATACATATTATAATGTCTAGAATTTAAAAGACTGAACTATACTATGCTAAGTGACATAACTCAGAGAAAGACAAATACCATATTACTTCACTAATACATGGAATCTAAAAACCAAAACAAATGAGCAAACAAAAAGCAGAAAAAGACCCATAAATACAGAGAACAAATTGATGGTTGCCAGAGGGGAGAGGTTGAACTATGGGTGAAGGGGAATGAGAGTTACAGACTTGCAGGTATGAAATGAATAAGTTACAGGAATAAAGGGCACAACAGGTATTATATTAGCATTGTATGGGGACAGAGCATAAGCTAACGACGTGTCCAATCACTATGTTGTACATCTGAAACTAAGGTATCATTGTCTGTCTACTGTAATTTATTAAAACAAACGAACAAGAAGAGATTAAATAAGTAAATAAATAAGATGGACCCAATCAAATGTTGATGATGATGTGAATTAACTAGAAGTGGCAATAATAAAATAATAAATAATAAATAAAATGGATAATAAAATGGTATAGCAATTTAGAAAAGTTTGGTAATTTCCCCTCAAATTAACTACATACCTACCATATGAGCCAGCTAGTGTATACTCTCCAGAGTACTTACCCAAGAAAAATGAAAACACAAATCTGTACAAAGACTTGTACATGAATGTTCATAGCAGATTTATTTATAATAGCCCCAAATTAAAAGCAACCAAAATATCCATCAACCAGTGGATGGACAAACTGTGGTGTACAGTGGAATAATACCATTAAGGAAAATTAACTACTGCCTGGACCAGCATAAATGAATTTCAAAGTAGTTATGCTAACGGAAAAAAAACAAAGAGAGTAAAAACTGAATAATGATTTCTTTTTCCAATCTAGAATGACTGAAAGCAGAACGGTGGCTTCCTGGGATGGAGAATAGGAAGGGAGAGTCAAAGGGAGGAATTAGAAAGGGGCACATAGAAACTTTAGGAGCGAAAGATATGGGTATTATCTTGATTGTACAGATGATTTCATAAGTGTTTGCATGTGTCGAGTTACCAAATTGTATACTTTAAATATGTGCAATTTATTATGTTTTGATTATTTTCAAATAATCAAAACATAATTTGAAAGTTTGTTCTATTTTTTTAAAATGTTTAATGTTTATTATCTATTTTTGAGAGAGAGACAGAGTGAGAGCAGGAGAGGGTCAGAGAGAGAGGGAGACACAGAATCTGAAGCAGGCTCCAGGCTCTGAGCTGTCAGCACAGAGCCCGATGTGGGGCTTGAACCCATAAACGATGAGATCATGACCTGAGCCAAAGTCAGCTGCTTAACCAACTGAGCCACCCAGATGCCCCAATAAAACTTTGTTTTAAAGCCTATCTGTGCACAGTTCGAGTTTATTTCATATTCTGAGAGTGAACATTTTTAAGAATATATTCTGAATCAGCATAGATAACACAGAACATTTCCAGAGGTGATAGCAACCACCTTCACAGATGCCCAGTGGATACGCCCTGAGAGGGACAGATTCTATTGTGTGAGAAAATGGCAAGTATATTCCTTCTAAGATCTATTTCTGCCTCCAAGGAACTAGGAAAATGTGTAGCTACAGCTTATAGACAGGGAATCAACTAGTAGAATAGCAATGTTTTGCCAGTTGTATTTCTTGCCTATTAAAGTGTCCCCTGTTAAAATGATAACTGGAATAGTAGTTGCCATCTTTTCTGTCTTTGGATCATTCCAGAATCACATTCTTCTACTTAACTTGCAAAGTGGAGGAGCTCCTTGTCCTAATTCTAAATATTACTCAAAAGAAGAACATGAAACCTTTATGTTGGAAACTCCTTTTGGAATATACCACTTGGCATTTAACCATATTACGATTTTTAATGCATGTTTTTGGCAAAAGCTAATCAGTTTATAATTGTGACAGTGATTTTATATCTAGTTACTAGTGAATTATCCTAAACCCTTAATATATATTATCTCATTTTAATCCTCAAAAAATTCTGTAGGTTGTGGTGTTACTACTCCTCATTATAATTAAATAAAGGCTATTTCCCCAAGTTAATACTGTGTTATTTTTGGAACAGGAATTTAAACCCAAATCCAGCTGGCTATAAAGCCACTGATTCAATATACTTTTCTACTGTGTCTTATTTATTAATTTATTAATTTTGTCTTTTTTTACAAAAAAAATTGAGACATTTCATTGCAAACATAAAATAAATGACTAAGTATTTCAGCTGAAATTATACCCCAAAGGAAGTATGTCTATATTTCTTTCCATGTTTGTAAAGGCTGAGAATGTTTCTTTTTTATTTTACATATCAAATCATCCATGATTTATTTTTTGTCAAATTACCAATGCATTGCATCCATATTTTAAACTAGTTTTATAAAGCTTTGCCTTATAGCCAGGTTAGAAGTTATTGGTTATTCACCCATTTTTTAGTACTTGTATCATTTCACTGTTTTTACATTTAGATATGTAGGCTGTTTGCATTTTTTCTTGTGTGTGGTATGAGAATTGGATCTATTTTCACCTTTGTTCAAATGGCCCTCAGTCATCTGAACACCTTTTACCACAAAGTCTATTCAGTGACTAGCCTAACAGGTGATAAAACATATTATGAAGTCTCTATAATTAAAACATGTATTATTATTACATGAATGGATGGATATATCAACCATATAGAATAGAAAGATCAGCAACAGGCAAAGCTACATGTAAAATTCTAATATATGATAAAGGTGGCATCTCACATCTTTTTAATCTTTTATCACTTGATCCTCATAGATAGTAGATATACTAATGTTTGGTGAAATGTATATCTTACGACAATCCAGGATTAGAGATCTTTGCTTACTTTTTTTTTTTTTTTGAGGACTTTGCTTACTATTAAAAAAAATAGAAGAAAATCTTCCATTTAAAAATTTCCTAAAAGAAACTTAAAAACTTAGAAGCAAGAAAGGTCACCATGTTAGCTTTTAACAGGTAATCAACCATTTCTATTTTGTTTGTCCGGGGACTTGGAGGCACTAATTTGCCTATGGCATCAGAGTTCTGGAATATCAAGACAGGTCTGCAGGGATGGAAAAAAAAATTAGGATGCAACTGTCAGGCAACAAAATGACCAGAATTAAGTCTCTCAAACAAACCAGGGAAAGCAATTGTGACCCCAGACAGTCTCCAGGAAAGGCAAGAAACATATCCTGAGCGAGGTCAGTCTTTCAGCACTGAATCAGCATTCGTGGCAATGGCTGAGAGCATGATGCCAGATAAAAATAGCCATAATAACTACACTTACTGAAATCTTACTATGTTTCCGGCAGTGGTGCTAAGAGCTTTATGTGTATTGCCTCATCTTTTCCTCTCAAGAGTTCGGCAGTGAGCCTGTAGGTACTATTATATCTGCATTTTACAGATGATAAAAATTGAGCTACAAAAAGTTTAAGTGACTTGCCCAAGGTTAAACAGATAGAAGAAACAGCTACAATTCCAGGCTGCATCCTTAGCATCTGTGCTACAATAAGGCATCAGAGGAACTCCCTGGTTGTCTCTGGGGGACTTGGTGGGCATATGTAGGCAGAGTTGTGAAACCGAATGACCAAGCAGTCAGGAAACCATTCATGACTGTCACTCTGATGTTGACCAACGAGGCTGTATGTTGTGGAGGTTGCGCTGTAGTGGCGTCACCAGCATATATGAGCTCCTCTGGACACACAGGACTGGAAGGAGAGTGGGGGTGGGCAATCCTTCCTCCTAAAGATTCACACTGCCATATGTTAAGGGCAAGTAAGAATCAGACCTTGGAACAAGGGAAGCATGTGGCAGGTTGGAGGACTTTCAGAGTTAGAATTTTAGAAGGAAAAGTAAGGGAAATTGTAGCAAACCACACCTACAGCCAGCCTCCCACTGGACCCCGAGTTTGTATTACCCTTTACTTATGACAATTCACCATATCGTTACTGAGTGCTTACTATTTACCAGGCACTGTGATATTTGTGTTGATTACATAGTAATAGTCCAGCTTTCTTCTCTGGTCTCCCACTGTCTGGTAGTTTTTATTGAGCAGGGACTGTCATTCTTATCTCTGTAGAGATAAGTAGAGAGCATGGTGTCAGGCACATATTAGGTGAACAAAAAAAGGCCTGGATTTAAATCTTGGATCTGTCACTTAATCACTGTGAAATCTTGGCTAAGCACTTAACTTCTTTGGAACTTAGTTTCCCTAACTGTAAAATGAAAAATTTCCATCTTGTATCCATGTAGAAATCGGGGGAGGGGGGACGGGGAATAATGCCTGTAGTGGCACCTGGGTGGCTCAGTCGGTTAAGCGTCGACTTCAGTTCAGGTCATGATCTCACAGTTCGTGGGTTTGAGCCCCACGTCAGGCTCTATCAGCACAGCTAGCTCAGAGCCTGGAGCCGTCTTCAGATTCTGTGACTCCTTCTCTCTCTGACCCTCCCCTGCTCACGCTGTCTCTATCTCTCTCTCTCAAAAATAAATAAAACAATTAAAAAAAATAATGCCTGTAAAAGCACTTCATAAAATGTAAAGGGCCATAAAAATGTTATTCCTTGTTCTCTTTTGTGTCATCTTCCTTCTTCTTTCCCCCTTTCCCTAGTTTTTCTTACCTACCCCCCTCCCTTGTACATTGCTTTTCATAACCCCAACTTTTGCTTTCAGTAAACTGGCTAAAGGCTGAGTCCCCCATATGACTGGAGTGATAAAGGGGTCCCTGGACTGTATCATGCATCTCTCATTCTCCTTTGCTTGCTGGGTTGTTTTTGTTTTTTTTCCCCTCAAACACTGGAAGATATGGCGTTTTAGTCTTTTGCTCTGGTTAGTGCAGATTATCAGGTCTGCACATTGCATGAAAATATAGTAGGTTTAAAGTTTAATTAGTTCAAGGGTATTTATACTTAACTAGTGATATAGGAACAAAAAGCCCCCTGTGCATGGTCTGGCCTGGCTTGCTAAGTTCTACCATGTGGAATTTGAAGCCCGAGCTCTAGATGACATTGAAGAGTTGTTCTGTCCTGTTCCACCTTCATGTATCTATCACTAGAGGAATCTCAAGGTAGGCAAAGATGGTGGGGCCACAGAAGAATTTAGGTTTCCTGACCAAACCATGTTCTTGCTATTATACAAATGCTATTCCTGAAAAGCATCCCAAACACACTGCTCTTGATGAGAAGGCGATAGGGAATCAAAGTATCCTATGTTCTGGGCTCAAGGTCTTGGTGTCATCTTCAGCTTGTTTTCATTTATCTTCCATTCAGTGAGCCCTTTAAGTCTTGTCAAGTCTACCTATGAATCCCTTTCCTAGCCCATCTCTCATGTTACTGACATGTTCTGCATGCTCACCATCCTGCACGTGGATTACTAAAACTGTTTCCTAACTGGACATTCTCAGTTTATCCTCATGGTGCCCCTAAAACACAATTCAAAGTTTCTCTTCTCCCTACTTAAAAACTCGACGGGCCTTGCATTATTCATATCAGAAGCCTTGCACCTGTGACCAAGAGACCAAATCCAGCTTCCAGAAAATTTTCTTTTAGCTTAACAGGCAAATAAATGAACAAACAAGGAAACCTATAATCAATATTCAAATACTGGAGGCTGCTTATAAAGATCCCTATTTCTGGATGGCAGTCATCAGCGGAAGGTAAAATTTGGGCTATCTGAGGGATCAATGTTCTCCTGAAGTCACTGCAGCCCCCACCACAACCCTCATGCAATGGGTGTGTAGGCACATTTGCTGGCAAACTTTCCACCACCGTGGCTGATACCTGTCAGTGAGACTGAAGCCTCTCTTTTAAAAATGAAATCCAGACTTCTTAATCTGGTGTCGGAGGACCCGACAACAGGTCAGGTAGGCTGAAGAATGTCCCCCACATATGTCCTGCTTCTAATCCCTAGAACCTATGAATTACCTTACATAGAAAAGGGAGCCTTGCAGCTGTGATTAAGAATTTTGAGAGAGGGAGATTATCCTCTATCCCAGGTTCACCCAATATAATACAAGGGTCCTCACAAAAGGGAAGCAGGCAGCAGAGATAAGAAAGGTGATGTGTCAAGAGAAGCAGAAAGTGGACTGATGAGGTCACAACCCAAGGAACAGCGGCAGCCTCTAGAAGTTGAAAGAGGCAAGGAACCAATTCTTTCCTGGAGCCTCAGGGACGAACCTCTGTCTATGCTTTGACTTTAACCCTGTAAGACTCACTACAGACTTACAGCCTCCAGAATCTTAGGAGAATAAATCTGCACTGTGTTGTCACTTAGTTTGTGTTAATTAGTTACAGCAGCAATAGAAAACTAATTCTTTAGCTTGCTTTTCCACATTAATCTTCTATAGTATCCCCCCAGAACAGATTTCTCACTCGTCTTCCAAGACTACATCCTTTCCTGGTTCTTGACTATCTGCTTCAACTGATCATTTCCCCATCCCTCTGAGGATGACTTTCTTCATGGCTTTCAAATTCCACCTCCTCTTGAAACTTGCTCCTTTCCGCTCTGTTGGATTTGACATCATATGACTTGAGTTCTCCATCTTTACTTTCTTCTACCCTTTTATCAAATGGTTTTTTTTTTAATTTTTATTTATTTCTAGGAGAGAGAGAGAGAGACAGCGTGAGCAGGGGAGGGTCAGAGAGAGAGGGAGACACAGACTCTGAAACAGGCTCCAGGCTCTGAGCTGGCAGTCAGCACAGAGCCCGACGTGGGGCTCGAACCCACGAACCACGAGATCATGACCCAAGCGAAAGTCGGACGCTTAACCGACTAAGCCACCCAGGCGCCCCTCAAATGGTTTTTATAAGGTGCCAGTCACCTCATTTATGTTTTACGTCCATTATCTTACATAATACTTTCCAGGAGAGGCATGGGCATGTGTGTGTATACATACATACATACATATATGTATACACACACATACTCATGTGTGGACACCTCAGCCTGCATGCCCAACCCATATCATATCCTCTGAAAATTCCTGTCCCTTCACCACCTTCCATATCGAGGGGGTCTTCATATCTGAGGTGGAGTCTTTCCCAGGAAGATATCCCAATAAAGGCCTGCATAGGTCTTGGAAGAAGGTTTGTGGCTGTGTGGGCAAAAAAGTTTGGGGTTCTGCATACACAGCATGGATTAGAAGTTGGACATGGGTTGTGGACCATGAATGTTTGACCTCACTAAGTCCCACACTTTGCAAAAGCACACAGTCCCACGAGGGCCAGAGCTGGACCCTCCAAAGGGCATAGCCTGGGGCAGAATTCCCTCTTCTCTAGCTCTGTGGGCAGTACTGATTTAAAAGTTTCATGTTTTTAAATTATATCCTTAACTGGTGTTTAAGCTCCATGATGGTAAAGACTAAAGGGTGTTTTTTTCCTTCTCTCCATAAGCCTGCTATAGGCCGGCATGTGTGTTAAATTGCTTCTGACCCAAATCAGAGGTGGGAGTAGAAGTGACCCTGGACTTAACTGACTACTTAGTACATGCTTGTCACCAAGCTGAGTGCTGTATGCATGTTCCTTTATTTGATCCTCAAGACCTCTGAGAAAGATATTGAACCCAGAAACTACTTTCAGTAGAATAAGAAATTTGGTCAAAGCCACATGACTAGTAAGTAGTGGAGTTGGGATTTGAAGTGACAACTGTCCAACTCCCCTTGTCATGTGTATCCATGACTGCATTAATTCATCTAACAATGTTTTATTGAGGGGCCACGATGTGGCAGTCATTTCACTGAGTACTAGAGATATGCTGGTGAGAAGACCAGATACTATGATGACCTCACAGAGCTTACACTCTACTGACATGGTCATGGAAATAAATAATCACATTCCCGTGTAACGTTTCCTAATGGAAGAAGTAAATGGTACACAGTCCTTCCGTGATATTGCCTCAAAGTGCTAAAGGTAGACCTTAAGCTGCTGTGACAGCTGTGGAAAAGAGTGCCCTTCAAAGTAGGTAGTTCCCAGGACCTCTCAAACCGTGTTAGATTGGCCCATTTAGCCCCATTTACAGCAACGCCCAAAGAAATGTACTATTAGCCTACTTTCCTGAATAACCATAACTGTGCATTCTACAATCTGCTTGTAACATTTTTCATAGTACAATGGTTCCTACTAAAAAACTTGCAAGCGTTTGGTAATGTGACAGAATTAAATTTACTAACTTACCATGGCATTGAATTTTCTCTATTAGTAGTACAAGTATGAAAACTGTACTCAGCATGATAGTTTGGAAGTATTTGGGAACAGCATTAATAACTTTAAACCCAATCTCAGGCAGAGTAATACCAGCTTTTGCACCACATATTTTTTTTTAATTACACATAGAACTGCAAAAATGTTAGGTAAGTTGTTCAGGGTCACACAGCAAATCAAGGGCCAGAGTGAACATGGAGGTAGAAATCAAAGGTTATAAACTTCTGGCCACTGAATGTATATGTTACATCTTCTTTACTCTTTCATCTAACACTTTACAAAAAAAGAAGAAACCGCTTTCAGGATCTGCATATGGTGTGAGGAATGAGTTCAGTGCTGCTTTTAACTGAAAGCTCTGAGGGTAAAGCTTCCAGAGCAGGGTAACAGCTGTAGCGCATGCAACTGCCCCATCATGCTGTGTAGCCATAGTAGACAGACTTATTACTTTCTAATTAGGAGCTTCAGTGTTTTGTTAAACTGTAAATGTTTCAGGACCTGGGGATTTGGATATGTACTAAACTGTCTTGCATTAATCTTTGTAGAAGCTTTTGAGAGATTCAGGGTCAGTTTGCAAAAAGCATTTTGTTATTATGTAATAACAATAGTTAACATTTACTAAGGATTTACCATTTTCCAGGCATTAGGCTGAATACCATTTTGGATTCATTTATTCAACCAACCAACTAGTACATATTCCTTGAATTCCTAGTAGAGTCTAGGGACTGTGTTAGGCATCTTGGTGGATGGATAAGTAATGAATAAAACCCATCCAGATTCAGTCCTCTAGGACATTATAAAAACATAAAAATATATGTTTATATAATATATGGAAAATAGTTTCTGATAAGAACCATAAGGGAGGAACAATGGGTGTCTCCCCCTACTCACAGGCTCAGTCCTTCCCAAGTTTCTCCCATGTGGGTGCAAAGGACCTCCATCCATCCATTCATCCACTTGCTGAAGGCACAAGTGCTGTGATCATTCTTGATTTCTTCCTCTCCTTCCTTCTTGTATCAAATCATTACCAAGTACTGCCTATTTTATCTCCAAAATACGCTTCAAAGTCATCTACACCCTCCTACTGTCCCATACCCCAACGGAGGCTTCATGCCTCTACCTTCTCAGTAACTTCCCAACTGGTATCCCCAATACCATCTTGCTCTTTCTAATCCATTCTCCACACCTTTTTGAAAAAAGGTGTTTGTTTAAAATGTGTATTTATTTTTGAAAGAGGGAAGAAAGAAAGAGAGACAGACAGAGGATCGGAAGCAGGCTCTGAGCTGAGAGCAGGGCTCAAACTCATGAACTGTGAGATCATGACCTGAGCCCAAGTGGGACACTTAACCGACTGAGCCATGCAGGCATGGCACCTCCCCTATCCCCTGCCCCATTCTCTACACCTTAAGCAGTGTGATTTTGTTAAAGCACAGATCACATCATGTCTCTCTTCTGCTCTGGAATCTTTAGGGACACACCATGGTACCTCTTAATGGACTCTATAAGCCCCTGGCTTCCCTGTCACTCTTAATTATTATTTCCCAGCCCTATCAACCCTCTTTGGTTTTGTACTGCATTACATACTTAATGTCTATGTATTATACCAGGATGTCAACTCCACAGGGCCTCAGTGCCTAGACCAGAGCCTGAGTTATATGGGGCATCCCATAAATATTTGCTGGAAAATGAAAGAATAAATAGGAATGATATTCGGTACATTCAGAGGAAAGACTGTGCTACAGAGACTAGGTAAGGAACTGAAAAGGAAGAGGAATTTTAAGTTTGAACCTAAAGGATCCAGCCAGACTAGAAAAGGGGTGGGTCAGAAGATGATTGGGAAGGGTATTCCAAACACAACATATAGATGTGTGAGAGTTTCAGTTCTGGGTCTATTGCCAGCTGTATAATCCTAGTTGAATCATATTATGTCTCTCTGATTTCTTTTCTATGAAGTATTAATATAGAATATTTTTCCCTTTCCAATTAGAGTCCAATGAAGTGCAGATTTTGAAAAATTTTTAAGGCTGTCTTTTTTCCATTGGATACTCCTTCCCGCTTTGTCAAAGATTAGTTGGCCATACATTTGTGGGTCCAATTCTGAGTTCTCTATTCTATTCCATTGGTCAATTTGTCTGTTTTTGTGCCAATACCATACTGTCTTGATGATTACAGCTTTGTAGTAGAGGCAAACAATCCAGTGAAGAAATGAGAAGACAGGAACAGACACTTCTCTAAAGAGGACATCCAGATGGCCAGCAGACACATGAAACAATGCTCAGCATCCCTCATCATCAGGGAAATGCAAATCAAAACCACACTGAATATACCACTTCATGCTGGTCAGAGTGGCTAAAATGAACAAATCAGGAGACTCTAGATGCTGGCAAGGATGTAGGGCATTCTCCTACACTATTGGTGGGAATGTAAGCTGGTGCAGCCCCTCTGGAAAACAGTATGGAAGTTCTTCAAAAAATAAGTAGTAGAACTCCCCTATGACCCAGCAGTAGCACTGCCAGCAATTTACCCAAGGGATACAGGAGTGCTGAAGCATAGGGGCACATGTGCCCCAATGTTCACAGCAGCACTCTTGACAATAACCAAAACATGGAAAGAGCCTAAGTGTCCATCAACTGACGAATGGATCAAGATGTGGTTTATCTATACCATGGAATACTACATGGCAATGAGAAAGAATGAAATCGGGCCATGTGTAGCAACATGGATGGACCTTGAGGGTGTTAGCTGAGAGAAATAAGTCAGGCAGAGAAGGACCAATACCATATGTTTGCACGTATAGGTGGACTAGGAGGAAGCTAACAGAGGACCATGGGGGAGGAGAAGGGGAAAAATAGTGGGGGAGAGGGAGGGAGGCAAACCATGAGAGACTCTTGAATGCTGAGAACAAACTGAGGGCTGATGGGGGTGGGAGAGAGGGGAAGGGGAGTGATGGGCATGGGGAAGGGCACTTGGGATGAGCACTGGGTGTTATATGGAAACCAACTTGACAATAAACTATTTAAAAATAAATAAATAAATAAAATAAATAAAATTAGGAAAAAGAAAAAAAGAAAAATTTTTTGAAGATTGCCAAGTCATCACAGGCCTTAAGAAACATTTTTAATATTTATGTTTTAAGATTTAGATTGTACATTTTATTGGCAACTTTGTCTAATCATAGGTGCCCTTCAAATCCCATAGATTCCTTTGTTTCACTGTTTTTCCTGCCCTCTCCTGTGAAGTCAGTGTACAGTAAATGCCATGAAAATGTGTAGCCTGCCTCAAATGAGCTCTATATTTTCTTCTCTGATGTGTGTTACTAACCAGGCTCTTTGTACCTCATTCCAGTCAGATTTTCCTTGTTTAATGATTGTGTTTTGCAAAACTAAAAATAACCAAGCACACATAAATATGATTGAGTCTTGATGAATGGATAAAGAAGATGAGGTGTATATATAATGGAATATTACTTGATGATAAAAAAGAATGAAATCTTGCCATTTGCAACAACATGGATGGAACTAGAGTGTATTATGTGAAGCAAAATAAATCAGTCAGAGAAAGATAAATACGATTTTACTCATAACAAAACAGACAAAAATAGGGGAAGGGAAGGAAAAATAAGTAAAAACAGAGGGAGGCAAACCATAAGTGACTCGTAAATATAGAGAACAAACTAAGGGTTGCTAGAGGGGTGTTGGGGGGGGGGTAAACGTGTGAGGAGCATTAAGAAGGGCACTTGTTGCGATGAGCACTACATGTTATATGTAAGCGATTAATCACTAAATTCTACTCCTGAAATCAATATTACACCATATGTTAACTAACTTGGATTTAAGTCAATCAAACAAACAAACAAATATAAGGTGGCAGTGAGTCGTGGCCTTGTCACAAAGAGCTGATAGTCTTGAGGGGCTGAGGAACAAGCAAGAGAAGAATCTTAGGGAAGAAACTCTACCTTTTCATTGGTTTCTGGGCATGTGTGTTTTGGTGCAGCAGATGTGTGAAGTGGGTTTAGGGGTTAGGGAAACAAGCTAACATTACATAACTTACACAAAATATACTGTGACTTCCAATAGCGTTATAAACTGTGCATTTACTATCTCCATTATGATCAGTCAGTTCCAGCCACTACTAAAAACTACCATATTTTTGGCCTCTTGTATGAAACTACTTTGCATGTACTTTGTGTTATCTTATGTAGTCCTCAAAGAAAGTGATTCTTACACTTCAGTGCTTAATCAGAAACACTTGGAAGGCTTATTTAACTACAGATTACTTGGATCTACACCTAGAAGACATTGGGGTGGGGCCCAGTATTTTCATTTTTAACAAATTTGGCAAGTCTATGTAGGAACTATGTATGTCCATTTCTTTCTTTCTTTCTTTTTTTTTTTTTTTAACAAATAGTTTATTGTCAAATTAGTTTCCACATAACACTCAGTGCTCATCCCCACAAGTGTCCTCCTCCATGCCCCTCCTCCCTCCCCCCTCCATACATCAGTCCTCAGTTATTGTCAGCATTCAAGAGTCTCTCATGG